>NW_006399772.1:25031482-25061742 GCF_000299155.1 Elephantulus edwardii
ATCCTAGAGAGGGTTAAACCAGGCTGTTCCTTGGAGGCAAGGATTCTGGGGCTTCTTCTGACATACTTTGGACATGTTGTAAGGAGAGACAGGTCTTTAGAGAGGGACATCATGCTTGGTAGGGTAGAGGTACAGCATAGGAGGGGAAGACCCTCTATGAGGAGGATTGATTCAGTGACTGGGGTACTCGGGATGGGTGTGTCAGAGGCAATGTGATTAGCACAAGATAGAGCAGGGTTTAGGGCTGTTGTACATAGGATCGTTGTGAGTCGCAAACGACTCAATTGCACATAACAACAACAACAATTAAGGTTGTATTTTTTTTTTCTTCTATCATCTATTAAAAACAGCAAAACCTTTAACTGTGGCTTTTATCTTAGGGTTCTTTTGGTTATACTTCATTACTAGAGTTTCACTCTCACCAGGTCTTACTCCAGTCTGCCTCAAGTCTCACTGTTCAGCATGGGAAGAACTCTTTCTCTTATCCTAGTCCCACAGATGTCGATGATTTTCAAGACCAAGTTTGCAGTTAAGGTAGCTGGAGACCCGAGCTGGTTAATGTAATGGCTAGAAAAACAACTTTTAAAATAACACCACAGCATGTCAACACACCTACTTTACAGTCTCCCTCTGTTTCTCCACTCCTGCAGCATTCTAAGCATGGCATCCTTCTCCAAAGAATAACCTCTCCTAGCAAAATGCCCAAAGTCTGTGATATATAGCTTCATTATCTTTGTCTTCAGGGAGCACTCTGGATATACTGTCTCCAAGACATATTTGTTATTTTGGCAGTTTATGGGATATTCAGCACTCATCTCCAACATCAGAGTTCAGAGATATCAATTCTTCTTCCGTCTTCCTTAGTCATTGTCCAGGTCTCAGATACATAGCAAGTAACTGAAAAGACCATGGTATGAATCAGACACACCTTTGTTCTCAAACTAACTCATTACTCATCAATAACTTAGAAATGTCTCTGACTGCAGACTTTTTCAGTGCAACACATGTCTTGATCTCCTGACTGCTAGTACTAAGTGTGTTGATTATGGATCCAAGTAAAATAAAGTTGCCTGTTGACACTCTCAGTCCTTTTTCTGTCCATCATGATATTGCCTATCAGAGATACTGTTGTTATTGTTGTTAAGTGCCGTCTAGTTGCAGGCAACTCATAGCGACCCTGAAGGAGAGCCCTCAATGCTTGGGTACCTTTCACCCTCTCTCCAGGTTAATAGGATTTCTGGAGGCAAGCTATTACGGACATGGATGCCACTCCTCCTTCCAAGCCTGTTTTAATCGAGGAGCTCCACCCCACTCTCTGTCCGCATTGAGTAACCAACCATTAATGCATTTGACACATCAGAGATACCAGCCACATTAAAAAAAAAAAAAATTTTAAAACCCCAAAATTATTTTTCAAGGAATGTTTGCTTACATTTTAGATGACTGAATGGTTTTCTAGTAGCTACCATACACGTGCACGCATGCATGCACACACATACACACACACTTGTTTTTTTAAGGAACCCTAGTGGTGCTCTAGTGGATTAATGATAAGTAGCTGTCAGGCCACCTGAAGGCTTGTGGTTCAAATACACCAGCTGCTTTGCAGGAAGATAGACATTCTCCTCTTGTGCAATTTCCTGCCTTCAAAAATCCACTGAAGGATCCGCTGTGAATTGGTTCCAACTTAACATTACACAAAAACAACAGAAGTAGTGCAATTGCTAAACATACAACTATTAACTTACATATCATAGTTAAACCCAAAAATCATTCCATGAGATAAAAGATCTGTCATGGTAAACCTCGGTTCAAGTCAAGATGACCACTTCAGAAACATTATAGAGCAGGTCTGCTTTTTCCAATAATATAATTTCTAAGTTAGAATCAACTTGACTGCAGATAAGGATATACAATGCCAGTATGTGGAAAGCTTGCTGAAAGAGGGAAAGGTAGAAATAAACTTGGTAACTATTTAAAAATAAATGACCACCAAGTAGATAGAATATCAGATTCTTAAACCCATGTTATCATGGAAAATTATCATTCTCCTCAGGCCAGAAGACATTCAGTCTGTGAAAATGATTTTCAAAGAAACCCATACAAAATCATACATTTGCTTTTCCCCCCCTTTCTTCTTGGTTGTTGGAATGAATCTGAACTAATCGTAGCCCATCCCCTCAGACTTCTAAGCCTTTCATTTTTTCAGATGACTGGAAAGATTTATTGAGACCTTACGGCTGCTCACTCCCTAATAAAGTTCTCCCTCAGTCATCCTGCTAATTTGGTTGACTGGTCTATTTTTAAAAATTAGCAGTTTTCAGAAACAGCCTCCAGTATTGTGGCTGTGAAAAATCTGTTGAGAAGAAATAAAAGGCTAAAAAAAAATCTAATACTGTAAGCAAGTATAATTTTTTTTTAATGATATACAATCCTGTGTTGTGCCAGTTTGATCCTTGAGGCAGGAAAGAAGCAATCTGGTTTTCTGAAACATTCAAATTTCTTACCTAAGCTCTGCTTAAAATACATCATTATGTGAAGCAGAGTGGAAACTCACCATTTTATCCTTTAATTTACAGTGTCAGTGGGAACAGCACTACACAGAACCATGAGTTCAAAGAGAGAAAAAGGATCCCGCTTATGGTGAATATAAACTTAATTTCTTTGAACCAGGTGTCTAGGTCCTGCTGTGTAGATTTAATGCCAGGCATTATAGACTTCGTTTATGGCCTTTTATAAATTGCAGAAATATGATAAAATATGCACTTAAAAGAAAATCACTAAATAGCTATTTGATAAATGCTGCTGATCCAAGAAAAGATTTGAGTTGTACTGTGAAACATTAGCCTTGTATAGGAGAGAGAAACTTTTTAGATTGCCCTTCATTTAATACGAAAGGTCAGTTCTACTTTCTTCCTCAGTTCTGATATTAATCTCTCCATTTCTTTCTAAATCCTATTAAGAGGGAGTAGAGGCTTAACTTTATCATCTTAATGCCACGATCTCAGCAAAATTTATCTAGATATAAACAAGGATGCACACCTTACAGAAAGGTTATATCTTCATTGTGATCATCAAGGAAAGGATGCATATAATAATTACCATGATTTCACAACATAGACTGTTTGGACAGATTTCTAAGCTCATATTATTGTTTTCCCAAATTGATCAGTAAGAAAACCTTTTGTAATAAAAATTGTAATCCCAGTACAGGCTACTTTCACTAACCAAGGCCCATTTCAAGCTTAAATTAAAATATTCAAATGTGTCCAAGTTCTTCCCAATGTCTACAACCACCCTCGGTGGGACAATCTTTCTTTCTCTCATTGCCAGGGAGTTAGACCTGACTCATATTGTGTTTGTGAGGCTGCAAATTATATAGAAGGAGACTGCCCATTTTTCTTCCTCAAAGGATGATGGATTCAAACTAACAGAGAGAGGGTGCCTTACTTATAAAAATACCCACACCCCATCAATTTCCACACAGAGGTACTGAATTGACTTTTAAATTAATTTGGGGGAGACCATTTATATAAAAATATAAATGTTTTTAGACCCCATCTAATCAGCTAAGACACATAGTGACCATATTAAGAACAGGGCAGAGCCTTTTCCCACCCTGCACAGTACTCATGATCTCCACCAGGCCCCAGTCCAACAGTCACTATGTCAATCCATCTCCTTGAAGATCTTCCTGTCTTTTGCTGAATCTCTAAGTTCCCAGCAGGCTGTCTTTCTCCAAGGACTAGTCCCTCCTGACATATTCCCATAAACATGTGAGATGAAGAAGTTGCACCATCCACGCCTGCAAGTCTCACCCTGGTTACACTTCTTATTATACCGATTTGATTGTTCTGTTAGTGGTCAATAGTGTCGCTTGTATTCTTCAATGGCAGCACAATTGCAAGTCATCGATTCTTTAGTCTTCCATTGTCCAATTTTCCAGAAGCAGTTGAAAATATCATGGTTTACATCAGGTGAAACTAACATCCAAATGTAACCTGTGTTGTGATTTCTTGACTGCCACTGCCATGGCTAGTGATTGAGGATCGAAGTCAAAGAAATCATTGACAACTTCAGTCTTTTCTCCATTGATCATGTTGTTACCTGTTGGTCAAGTGGTGAGAGAGAGAGAAGAGAGAGATATATAGATATACTTTCTTTATGTTGACATGTAATCCATATTGAAGCATATATAGAGTCTTTAATATTCTTCAGTAAATCCTTCAAGTCCTCTTTATTTTCTGTCAGAAAGAGTGTATCACCTGTATATTACAGGTTATTAATGAATATTCCTCCAGTTTTGATGCCACATTCTTCTTCATATAGTTTTATCCTCAAATGATTGGCTCAGCATAAAGATTGAATAGGTATGGAGAAAGGATAAAGCCCCGGCACATACCTTTCTTGATTTTAAACCATATAAAGTTCTCTTGTTCTATTTGAATAACTGCTTACCACAGGAATTAATAATATATGGTATAAGATATGGCAAGATTCTGGTCTGCTGTTCATACTGTTGCAGATGACTCAACGGCACATTACAAATACACACACACACGCGCGCGCACACACACACATCCCTACCTCTCAAATGACTGAAGAGATCTGTATTTGTCCCCAAAATGAGGCTCTAACAATGTGATGAAATTATTAAACAGCATTATTAACATCACATCACATGTAAGTGAAATCTTGCTGAAGATCATTTTTAAAATGCTGGAACAGCTCATCAGAAGAGAACTATCAGAAATGCAAACCAGATCCAAGGAAAAACTATAGAATGAAGGAGATCATTACCAATATCTGGTGGATTATGGCTGAATGCAGAAAATACTAGAAAGATTTTTACTTCTGTTTCCTTCACTACTCAAAACATCCTAATGTGTATACTACAAATTATGACCAACAATGAAAAGAATGGGAATCCCAGAACACTTAATTGTGTACATATGAAACTTATGTACAGACTAGAAGTGTTTTATGCTTTTATAGTCTTAGAAAAGTACACTTGGTTCTATATACTAAAACAAATGCTTGACTACTGATGTTAAACACCAGCTGTACCTAACTGTTCCACCTATGCACACAGTTGGCTTAAAGACAGATTTGAGAGTGAGACACTTCAGAACTCCAGTGGCTTCCTGAATATAAAATGATGCTCGCCTAATGTCCAAGTCATATAATGTCCTATTTCATTGTATGTTTTGTAGGTGTTAAGTGACGCACATCTGTACTGATTAAGGCAGGAGAAGCTTTAGGCTTTGTGTTTCAGAAACCAGAGAAAGACGTTGATGTTTTCCTCTGTGAATTTTGCCTAGTCTTTTCCCACAGCCTCTTCACTTTTTTTTTCTTCACTTTTTTACTTCACTAAGCTTATCCATAGTTTCCACATTCTAGCTCTTGCTGAAATAAAGCTATTAATTTATTCAAGTAAGTGAAGAATTCAGGAGGGGAACAAAGAGTCATGAAAAAAAAGCCTTGAATTCAATCACTAAAAGTCTTGAATTCGATCACTTGTTTAGCTGAATTGACACTTGGTCTCTGCTGAATATTCATCAGATAGTCCTTTTCCAAATCCAGTGTTGGTGAAATAATATAACACTGAATCCCCCTGCCTTTTTAAAAGTTATAATTGAATGTGAGTGAATCCTGGCATTTATATTTTCTTCTGAAAAAGTACTGTTCCTGTTGTCAAATTGGAACATATTGTACTTCCTATATATATCACCCACAAGTCATTTTTAAACCTGGATCACTGTCTATTCTGAAATTAAAGGTCTATTGCTAGGGAGGGGCACCATTATCCTCTGCATCTTTTAACGCTCTCGGGCCCATCTGCTATGAAGGGGCTGCTGCCTATTGCTTCTGCATTTTCTAGGAGGTAGAATTAAAATAATTACTTTTAAAAAAATCAAAAAACGAGAAATAAAAGTATCTGTAAGGATTTATTTAAAATATTCCTAAGTGGCATTTGTCTTAGTATATATTCCAGGCATTCATATGTACCAAAAAAAAAATCTCCCTTAAACGAAGTTGACTATACAGCAGGATCCACTAGCAGTCCTCTCTTGAAACTCATCCAAAATGGGTTTAAAATGGTGTCATCTCACCTATCACTGTAGAATCTGGTATACGGGTAATACATCACATACATTTTTATACACACGTACACATATAACATGGAAAGCTCTGATAATAGCCCCTAGCAGGTTATATTTTTAACCCAAAGATTGCATGTCTCTATGTCTCTGGCAATTTGAACTCACCAGAGACTTTGCAGGAGAATGTTCACCAGTCTATTCTATTGTGGTTTACAGCCTGGGAAGGTTTCTATGAGTAAGAACCAGCTGGTGAGCAGTGCTTTTCAGCTTGAGTTTGACATATAACATATACTACACACACACACACACACACAACACATCTTCCGGGCAATACCTCAAGTGTTTCCTCTCCTCTGATACCATACAAAAAAGCAACCAAGAAAGAACACCCTCAATAGAGTCATAAAAGATCTCCTATTAAATGATATTATTTTAAAAAAAAAAACCAAACAACACAATACAAAACAAACAACCTTGAGTCATGCATATGATCAAAATTTCAGAGTTACTCCCATTAGTTTTTAGACTTTGGAATCAGATTTTTTTTTTTTAAACAGTGAAAACTGTGGTCAAAAAACGTCACTCCTAGAATTCTTCCCCATCAGGAAAAAATTTAAAATACTTACATGTAAAATTTTTCCTATTTCATTTCTAACTGGACATTGAATGGATTGTACTAGACAGACTGAAGAGACAGCCAATTTTACATAGTAATTTAAAGTACCAACTCTGGGTTCTGGCCTCGCCACTTTGTTGTGATTTGATACTCACCAATCTTATAATCTCTGAAAACCTCAGTTTCCTTTTGTAGAAAAAGAGAATAGTAAGAAAGCTATTAGCATCATTTTTGTTATGAGAATTCTTTAAAATTGATTTATGCTAAACATTCATATTGTACCTAATACAGAATTATTACTCTAAAATTGCTAATGATTAATATTGCACTGAAATAGATTGTTTTTACAAAGACACTGTACTTACCTTTTTATATGTATCTATAGAACTCAAATAGTCTATCTGTAGGGAATTATGCACCTATCTGAAAGACCACATCTCTCTGGTGGTTGAAATAGACTAGTGGCACCTAGGGAGAAAGATGGAGAATTTCTTTCCATGCAAAGTATAGCTTTAGAGACCCAATGCAGAGTCAGTTCTGACTTGAAGGCAATGGGTTTTAGTTTTAGAGTAAAATTATAGGAAATCAAGGGAAGAGGAAACCAATAGAGAAACAAGATCCACACCTTCCACCAGATAGATACTCACCTGAATAAAGCAGTGCCTGGGAGAGGATGGATGCTCAAGAATTATTCACCGAGTTTAAAGGCAGTAACAGCTCAGCACTAGTAAAGGTGCTTCATAGCCAATGGTGATTTCTTTAGAATAGTTATGTACACTTGACCTTCTTTATCCATGGGTTCACATTTATGGATTCAACTAAATGATGGACCAAAAATAATAACAATGACTGACTGGTTGTAATATTCCCTTAAAGGCCAGAAAGGTTAAAGTTCTACTTGTGTCTATAAAAGATCTCTGGTGGCACAATACATTATGTGTTGTACTGTGAACTGAAAGTCAATAGTTTGAGTCTCCTAATTATTTAGTGGGAGAAAGGCAGTCTCTTCCTAGCCGTTTTAGCCTTGGAAACAATGTATGGTCCACAGGAGTCGTAGTAGACTCATCAGCAGTGGTTTTGAGGGTTATTTTTAGGTATTAGACATAATCTGGAGATGACTTAAAGTCTATGAAAGTATGTGTGTAGTTTATACGCAAATATTTTTGCTATTGTTATGTAACAGACTTGAGTGTCTTCACACTGATATCCTAGGTTCATGAACTAACCATCTGAAAACAGTGAGAAATCACTATACACAGACATTATTTCTTTGGGGGATTTTTTAGGTGGATTTTTTTCCAGGCATAATTTGTTTTATGGTGCTTCCCAGATACTGCATTTTTTTTAGAAATTGAAATTCTGCTTTAATCCCATGTTGAGTAGATCTATTATCTATTAGCAGATTTTTTTCTATCATGTGATCACTTTTTACCTCTGCATCATTTACTGGAAATTTTAATATGAAAGATCTCACACTTTCCCCTATTACTATTGCACAAGCTCTTCTGTCTTGGAGAAAGTACAGCCTTGACTTCAGGTATCTTGACCATAGTCAAAGAAATTTTACATCTTGGAGACGAGATGGTGTAA
The DNA here is from genome assembly GCF_000299155.1 of Elephantulus edwardii. Taxonomy (NCBI): domain Eukaryota; kingdom Metazoa; phylum Chordata; class Mammalia; order Macroscelidea; family Macroscelididae; genus Elephantulus; species Elephantulus edwardii. The sequence continues at coordinate 25,039,793 of NW_006399772.1, forward strand.
CTTTGTCTCAGATACTTTTGCCATGTTGTTAAGGATGGGCCAGTACTTTTAAAAAGACATTGTACTGGAAAAGTTAGAAAATCGGTGAAAAACGGAAAGCCCTTCAAGGAAATTGACACTGTGACTGCAACAATGGGCTTGAACATGGTGCATATTAAGATGTCTCAGGATGGTGAAAAATTCCTGAGTCACCATGAATTGTACTTGGCTGGACAGCACCTAAAAATAACAACATCGTATTATCAAAACTGTTGTTGTTGTTGTTATGTGCCATCGAGTCGTTTGCGACTCATAGCGACCCTATGTACAAGAGCTCTAAACGCCGTTCTATCCTGTGCCACCCTAGCCATCTCAAATGCATTTATTCCCGCCGATCCAGTCACAGAATTGATCCATCTCATCAAAGGTCTTCCTCTCCTTCGCCGCCCCTCCCTCTCCAAGGTCCAGTCCCTCCTTGCAACATGCCCAAAGTATGTCAGATGAAGCTTCAGAATCCTTGCCTCCAAAGAACATTCCGACTTCGCCCTCTCCAGGACAAACCTGTTTGTTCTCCTAGCAGTCCATAGTATATTCAACACTCTTCTCCAGCACCACAGCTCAAAGCCATCAATTCTCTATCAACCCTATTCACTATCCAACTCTCTGATGCCTAGCATGTAATTGCTAAGACTATAGCCTGGATCAGGAGCACCTTAGTCTCCAGTCTGATGTCATTGCTCTTCAGTACTCTTGAGAGGTCCCTCACAGCCAACTTTCCCAATGCAATTCGTCTTTTGATTTCCTGGCTGCTGTTACCAAGTGTGTTGACTGTGGAGCCAAGTAAATTAAAACTGTTAACTATCTCAATTTCTTCACCATCCATACTGATGCTGCCAATTGGCGCAGTGGTGAGAATCTTTGTTTTCTTGGTGTTGAGCTTCAGTTCATATAGGAGGCCGTAGTCCCTGACCTTCTGCAGCAAGTGCTTCAGGTCCTCCTCAAAACTACCAAACCCAAATCCACTGCTATCAAATTGGAGCTGTCAGCTGAACCCCATCTGGTTTCTTTACCTATCTCTCTTCTGCAAGGCAGGTGGTAGATTTGAACTGTCAACATTTTGATTAGCAGCCAAATGTGCTACAGTGTGTTATACTACCAGGGCTCCTTTGTAAACCATCATATAATGTAAATATAACATTGTTTATGTAAAGGAAAGGGAAAAAATGCTGTTGCTTGCCTTGTTGTGATATTTGCTTTCACAACCTAATCTGCTGTACCTACAAAGTATGTTCCTATCTGAAGTGCAGGGGGATAGAAAGAGAAAGTAAAGAAGAGAAAGAGATATTTCAGCAAGATTTGGGATTATACTCTAAATAGACTAAGAAGCAAAACTATTTCAAAAAGAGATGGGATCATGCTGTAAGTAGACAATGAGACAAAAATCCATCATCTTGTTATATTGTCCCTTGATTACTAAGGCTTCATACATTTGCATACCTGAATATAGGTAAAGGATTAAAAATAATAGATTCAAATTTTTAAAATTGCATAAGCCCATAGAATAGAGTCCAATCTTTGAGATGATTGCTGAGGGGGAAAAATGTGTCTGGAAAGAATTAACATAGGGATTTTTGCATGTCACTTCATGTATCTTTGACATGCATAAAATCATGAGCTCTACAAGACATTGGCAGAATTTTCTAAGAGAGTAAATCGAAGTGCTGAGTGTTACAAAATAAAATATATTTGTTATACTAATACTAATTATTGATTATTAATATTATTAATGTGATGAGAATTATGTTCTCTCAATAACAAATTTATTAATAACAATAATGACTAATTCACAGAAACAAATTATGAGTTAATCACTTGACATTGTTAGATTTCCTCATTATGGCACCTGTATGTTAAGTGCTGCTAACTCAGAGGCTGAAATTTCAACAGTAACAGTCACGATGTTGACTGTCTTTCTATGTGTTTTGAATATACATCCTTGTCATTCTAATTCTAAAGGTTGATGGTTAGCTCCATTCTAGCAATGGTAAAACTTGTGGACCAAAGAGATTAATCATTTCACCTAAAGTTGTAAGTACTGGACACATCGTTTTTACTATGGCCATGACAGGGAGCTCTGGTGGCTTGGCGGTAAAAAAGCTGCACTGCAATCCCAACAGCAACAAGGCCAAAATACTTGAAGTCCTTTGCCACCCCTTCTGGTGATCCTGCATGCATAATAACTTCCCTGAAACTCAAATTTCTATTCTGAATAATATGTGTGTTCATCACACCGCACTTTGGAAAACTGAATGAGAAAAGCAAAGTGTAACTTGCACATGTCTCACTATGTGAATGAAACATATTCTCTAAATAAATCTTTAAGTTGACAGATATCCCTAGAGGATGGTACATTTCAACCTGCTTGAGCAGTCACCATCTGGAAACACTGTCTGAAGGGCATCCGCCCTGCTGGTACACCCCTAGATCATGATTTGCCCACCGTTTTCTGAGAAGTAAAAATGGTTAAGGCTATTGACAGCCAATTAAAGGGTTGGAGGTTTGAGTCTAGGTAGAGGCACATTGACAGAAAGGCCTGGCAATCTACTTCAAAAAGATCATCATCCAAGACCCTATTGAAAATTTTCCTTTGACACATGAAAGGTTGCCATAAATTAGAGCTGACTAGACAGTACTTGTTTCTTGTCTATCTGTTTATTTGTTGTAGTATTGTTAGTCCTCGAGTCAGGACACTCAATCTTTACTAAAGAATGTAGATTTGAAGTGTTATGCTCATCTTATTACTACCTAAAGAGCAAGCTAAGATCTATGCATCTGTAATCCCTATTCCAAAAGATATTAGCCTAACACAAGTGCTCACTACAAAAAAAAAGTGCTAATGACCACTTCTTAGGCAGTTTTGCAAGGAAAAGAATAATAGATAAGCACCACATTTATTTGGAATTTAATTGTGGGAATTCAGCCCTACAGCACAGAAGCAGGAGGATGTTTGCTATATTATCCTATCGAAATCTTTAGTAAAATGACTCAATTCATGAAATGCTAAATGTGGGAAAGAGTGAAGAGGTCGATCCTTTCATCTGTAGCATGGTTGAAATCTCTCTTATTCCACTTTACACCACTATGCCAAAATTGTACCCTCCTTATTTTCTATTAAGTGATTCACACATCAGCTTTACTATGCTGGATAATATAATGTTAGCATAAAGTTCTTGAACTTTCCTCTCTTAAAACTTGTTGGTTTTGTCATAGTTCTATTTCAAAAGAGTCTCTAAATGTATGTTATAGATTTAAGTCTCAGATCACTAATATGCCTGTGTCTAAAGAGAAGTAGAAAATGAAACATGGAGGCACAAGGCCATAAGCATCTCTCTGAAGGGGCCAGAGGGATTGAGACTAGCACAGTCCCTCGCTGTCCCAGAGCAGAAAGTTGCTAAGGAACCCATAGCCAGGAGCTTCTGGAGCTGCACGAATATCAAAAGGTTTTTTTATTCATTGCTGACTCACAGACTCACAATGGTGGTACTGAGAATGAGGTTTATTAGGGAAGTGAGTTGGAAAGTTTGAGAAGCTAAGTCTATCTCACTCTACATGTCCAAGTTTTAACCCCACAGTTCCAAGGCACAAATCCTCAGTCCAGGTTCTGGTTTCAGTTCAGCAAGCAGGTTTTCCTTCCATTATCTAAGGCAGGAATAGCAAAACCTTTAACTGTGGTCTTTACCTCAGGGCTCCTGTGCTTACACCTTACCACAGTTTCCACACAAAAAAGCCACAGTCATTCTAACACTATCAGCAAGGTCTCGTGAACAGGGTCTGCTCCAGTCTGCCTCAAGTCTTGCTGCTACAAATCTTGCCCACCTCAAGTCTTGTTGCCCAGGGGAAGCCGTACTCTTTCTTTTATCCTAATTCCACAGCAGTTGATGATTTGCAAGACCATGTGTCTGCAGTTAATGTAGCTGGAGACCAGAGGGGACTAAATGTAAGGGATTTAAAAAACAAAAAAAGCAACTTTTAGGCTACCACCACAGTTTGTTTCTTCTTTTTCCTACCTCGTTCACCATAGCAATTACCTTCCTAAAATTAAGGGAGAAACTTTTTCCTTGGGCTTTCTTCTTCTGGGTGTAGGTTGAGTCCATGCTCAAGTGGAATGGTTTGTCTCCTTCATACCATTATGAAGCATGGTTGACCCGGCTTGGTATCTGTGGGTTCTATGGTAGCAGTCCCTGTCGTTGAATCATCTTTGGGGAAACAACTGCGATAATGGCATTGATTTTTTGTGTTCTCTGGTTTGGTCCTTTTTATCTTGATTTAGGCAGATCTTGAACTCCCTAAACCAGGGTTTCAGCTTTGGATAATTTGGTGGCAACTTGGTAGCCCTCAACTCAACAATGTCCCCTGTCCCTACTAGGGACCAGTAGGATTTGGAGAACTTCTAGTTAGAGTAAAGATAAACAGAGTAAATTCACCATGCTTCTGTTTTTCATCTGCTATGGATGGTCCGTGTTTGCAAGAGAACACATTGCAAAGCAGGGTGTCCTACTACTTATACCTCATAGATATTTCCCTTAGCTATTTCTAAACTGTTGTAACTGAATATCAGTGCTTTGCTGACCAAGAGGTTTAGTTCACAGGGAGTTACTTGCTAACACCTACGGCACACCTCTCTGGTGGGTGCAATCCAACCACACCTCCTTGGTTGAAAGATAAGCATTCTTCTCCTATGTCATTTACAGCCTCAGAAACTCAATGGATAGTCAGCTACGACTTGGTTTCAATTCTGTAACAATGAGTTTGCATTTAATGACTAGCAAGTTTTTGTATGTGTGGACAGTACCCTAACAGCCAAAAGAACAAACAGATATGTCTTAGACAGGGTGCAGCCACAGTGCTCTTCTGAGGCAAAAATGATGAAGCTTCTTCGCCTCACATATTTTGGGAATGTTGTTAGGAGGGGCTATTCCTTGGAGAGGGACATGATGCTGGGAAGAGTGGAGGGTAGACCTTCAACCAGGTGGACAGACAAGGTAACTGCTACAATGGTCTCTTGTGTGTCAATAAATGTGAAGACGACACAGGATAAAACAGAGTTCACATCTTTTGTTCATTGGGTCACTATGAGCCTTACTCAACTCAGTGGCACCTAACAATAACAACAACATACCCTGAATCTTGGGATTTTCACATACCTGCTGTTTAAGAAGTGGATGACAAATCCTGTTTCCTAGTCTGTCTTAATTTAGGAGCTCTACTGAAACTGTTCCACCAAAAGTGACCTTTTTGGTATTTGACACTTTGGTGGCCTAGCTTTCAGCATCACATCAACCCACATTTTACCTCAGGACAGCAAACTCAGAGACAAGTGCTGTACTGATTAAAACAATATCTCCAATAAAACAAACTGACAATTTAATGGTGTACCTCTAATAGTAAATCAGGCTTGCAAATATCATATTTCTACATCCAGTTGGAACCTTAATAGATGTGAGAGAATGTGCTTCTGGGAGGGTGTTGAAGCATTCTGGCTGAGACTCACAGATGGAAGGGAAGGGGTTACGTCCTGTTTTGATCAACAGTCCTTTGGTGCTGGGGGCCTTTTATTTAAAGCAGCTGGGAACCAGAAATTAGGTCTTTTTGATAAAAAGTCATTTGGTGGCAGTGGTCTGATTCAGGCCATGATCTTTCCAATCACTTGCTATGTATCTGTGACCTGGCCAGTGAGTAAGATGACAGAAGAAGAATTGATACCTTTGAGTTGTGGTGTTAGATAGAGAAGAGTATTGAATATCCCATGGACAGCGAGAAGAACAAACAAATATGACTTGGAAAAACGGCAGCCAAAATGCTTCTTGGAGGCAAAGATGAGAAAGCTTTGTCTCATATATTTCAAGAATGTTGCTACGAAAGGCTGACACTTTGATAGAGACAAACATATTGCTCAGAAAGGTAAAGGGTTGGTGAAAGAATCGAAGGCCCTCAAACAGATAAATTGACATAGTGACTGTTGTAATTGGCTCAGGTGTATCAGGAAGTGTGAGGGTGGCACAGGATAGGACAGGGTTCAGATTTGTTATGCATAGGGTTTCTATGAGTCTCATTCAACTTGACTGCACCTACCAGCAACAATATACCTCAAATAAAAAAGAATCAACCTTTTGTATTGTGCATACCAAATTTATCTGATATCATTCATCAAATTGTTGTTTTGGCCTCAAAAGAAGATACAGGACTTCTTAAATAACTTATTCTTTCTCTCCACTTATGTTCTTTAGATCAAAAGAATATTTATTTTGTTTTGCTCCCTGCTTTATGCAACCCTATTTGATTTACAGCTTCCTTTAGAAGCAGTGATTCCCTTCTTTCTAACCTGGGCCATGACATAGAGATGTTTGTAAGGCTGTATGATTTATTCATGGTTCAATACTATTTAAAGGTTTTCCTTTTACATTAGCCTTCATGCAAGGATCTTGGGGGAGAGTCATACTTTGTAGATGTCAGATGTCAGAAAAAAAATTATCAGATTAAATATTTAGTTTCCCTCAAGCGAGAGTACACTGCTTGCCCTTAATAAAAAAAAAAAAGGGCGTCTTACAGAGTTCACCTAAATTGCTACCTGGTTTCTAGCACACATCCCTCCCAAGAAAGGTACTTACAGTCTCTCCTTGTGGTCTAGCTACCAGAAAGAACCCAACGCATTTAAGATATATCAGAGTCAAATCCATCCTATCTTCCTTGACCCTCCCTGAAATGCAGGAAGTATTTCTAGATCTAGAAGAAGCCATTACACTCATGCTACATTACAGCCTCTTACAACAAATTTATATATTTATTGCTTTATTTACTAACCCTTCCTCTCCAAGTACACAACACTGGCATTTTTGCAGTTTGGCTTTCTATCCAAAACACGCTGTATCTTTTAGTGATTTTACTTTTTATTTCCTATCAGTACATTTGAACCCAATTTGAAAAAAAAGACATAAGGCAAACTTACTTGTGTCATATTTAGACTTCATAATATAATGAATGTACTTTCATTAATTCTTTTTTTCTATTAAAATTCTTAACAATGCTGGGTGCCTAATAGGTGTTTATCAGTGTATATAGTCTTTAAACGCTGGTTGTAAGTCTACTGTCAATAGGTTATTATGACATGTGTTATTAGTGAGGACAAAGTTTATAAGACTTTCAACATAAACTTGACTATAAAGAGGTTGAGAACTACTTGGCTAAGAACATCAAAACCAAAACACAACCCGGTTCTGTTGACAAGTTTCCAACTCATGAAGAATCTCTTTTGAGTTTCTAGATGAGGCTGCCTATATTTCTTCCACAGAGAGATTAGTGGATTAGACCTGTTGATTTTTCAGTTAGCTGTCAAGCACTTCATGTTCTACTCTATGGTTCTTTTAGCTAAGAAGAGAAGTTTTGAAATAAGGTCACTGGGATTCAAGCCCAGCTCTGCCGCTGTTGGGTCTATGACCTTGGGCATGCTAAGGGTATGATCCTCAAAAAATGCAGGAAATATTTCCTTTTGGCAGCTCTAAAGGAAGACTGAGATACCTCAGACCTCTGTGACAAAACTAGTATGTTATCTAATTATTTATTAGTATAATTCACAGCAATTAATTAAGATGGTGACATCACCATTACCTTGTAAACCTATCAACAGATTAAATGATGAGATATGTCACTTCTCTTAAGGTCTTAAGCTAGCTCAGGAAGCAAAGAAAAATTCCATAGGAAGAAAGATAATATGAGATCTGGAGCTATGCATAGTCTTGCATTATCTCCTAAAATAGATCCTATTTAATACACAATGCCTTCCTACAGAATGGATTTGACCTCATCTTCTACTTATAAGCAGAGTTCACAAATCAGCCCAGTGAAAGAAATTTGAACCTCACAACTAGAGAAAATAATAGGACATATGAAAGTAAATGAAGTTACAGATAAATTACCATCTTGCTTGACAATACATATGAAGTCAAGTTTAATCTACTCCTTAATCTAAAGGCAAATTAGTGAAGGACTTTTTTTCTTCTGCACAGCTCTGAGGCAGCACTAACTGTTTTTGTGCTTTAGTGTGACATGCATTTTGCTAGTTTACTTCCACAGCTAATATCTGCTGCTACATAGAGTTGGCCTGAAAAAATGATTTCAAGGCACAATTTGCTGAAAAGGGGGACAAATTGATTCCATTTTTATACAGAAATTTGAGAATTCTTTCTCTTCCTGCTCATCTTCCAAGTTGTACATAATTAGTTGTCTTTGTATTGTATATTTCATGTCCCTTTTCCTGTTCCTTATGCTCTCCTGTGCTCTGTTGATATTTATAAAACAGGTGCTGAGGGTATAATGGAGTGAAAAATACAGAAATAACAGCATGCTTTGACTTATCTCTTCAGTCTAGGGTACTTCACATGCAGCCTGCTCTGCTTGTTTCCACTATACAGAATGTTTTGCCATTTAGCAACATGGATATTGGAATGAATATAGTGTATCACACACACACACACACACACACACACACTATAGCTACCTTTTGATAACACACAACATAAGCTACCTTTTGATAATCTATGATTCCTGATACAGTATCACTATCAATATATTTCCAAATACAACATCATTCTCAAAATTAGTCAAGTATGACCTGGTTTGTGGGGAGGAAACATACTCAGAAATGTTTATGTTGTTGTTGTTGTTGTTATGTGCCGTCAAGTCGTTTGCAACTCATAGCGACCCTATGTACAACAGCCCTACACCGTGCTCTATCCTGTGCCAATCTCATTGCCTCTGACACACCCATGCCGAGTACCCCAGTCACTGAATCAATCCACCTCATAGAGGGTCTTCCCCTCCTGCGCTGTCCCTCTACCCAGCATGATGTCCCTCTCTAAAGACCTGTCTCTCCTTACAACATGTCCAAAGTATGTCAGACGAAGCCCCAGAATCCTTGCCTCCAAGGAGCAGCCTGGTTTAATCCTCTCTAAGATCAATCTGTTTGTTTTCTTGGCAGTCCATGGTACATTCAATACTCTTCTCCAGAGATCAAAAAATTACTGCATCTCTCATTCTTACTCTCTTTTTGTGCTAATAGTATGCAGTAAGGTCTGGGTTCATCCCTATCTTTCCTGGGGTCCTGTACTCCTTTTCCTTCTTTCTTTTTCACTTTAGCTCTCATGTGTGGCCTACCTTTTACAAGCTATGTCTCTCTCTTACTACCTTAATAAATCTTTTTTCGCTTGAAAAAAAACAACTCCGTGAGTTCTGTCCTTGTGGTGATTTTAGTGCACGTATCACCTCTATGTAATTCACAAATATCAATACTGAAAATCTTAGCTATATCTCTGCTGTAAGAAGAAACCTTACCACCCCTTGTAAAAGGAGCTCTGATGGCCTACTGGTAAGGAATTGTGCCACCAACCTAAATGCATGTGGTTTGAATCAACCAGCTGCTACGTGGAAGAAAGATAACCAATCTCCTCCTGTGCAATTTACATCCTGTGAAAACCCACTGGAGGGTCAGCTATGAGTCGGTTCTGACTCGGGGGCACACAGCAACATTCTCTTCTATGACTGTGTTTTGCAAGCTTTTTTCTATAACTCAAGTCTATCCATATTTGTCCACTTTTACTTGGCATAGAAGCCCTATGTTGTGTGTGTGTAACAAAGCCCTGTTATCTGACTCTAGTTATACCATCCACTGAAAGTGCACTATTCTTTTTCCCTAACACACATTAATCCTGATTTAAATACCATACTCGCTTGTGCAGAGTAAGTAAATTGACCTTCTCAATAACTTCAACAGTTATATCTTTTTCCCCCTTTTCTTTTAATTCCCTTCTATATATCTTAGCAACTCTCTTCCTGTTCTCTCTCTCTCTCCCCCCCCCATTATTTCCTCTTTACTTTTTTTTAAAAGCTTGCTAATTTTGTTTTAGAAGTAAGGCAGTTTTCTAAATATAGCACCAGTTATATTATCTGTGTATGTAAAAATTAACTTAAATGTATCAATAATTGATGATATTTATAAAAAGGAATCTGAAAATACTTCTCAAGTCTCAAATGGGAAGAGCACATGATTAAATTTGTATGTAGTTATAATGTTGTTGTTGTTGTTGTTGTTGTTGTTGTTGTTGTTGTGTTATGTCCATCAAGTCTCCTACCTCTCATAGCGGCCCTATGTACAATAGCTCTGTAGCCTGCCCTGTCCTGAGCCAGACTCTGATACACCTACCCCCATTGCCCCAGTTACTGTAACCATCTATCTCATCTGGGGTCTTCTTCTCCTGCCCAAAGTATGTGAGACAGAACTTCAAAATCCTAGCCTCCAACGAGAATCTTGATTTTACCCTCTCCAAAGCAGCTCTATTTGTTTTGTTGGAAGTCCATGGTGTATTTAAGACTCTTCTCCAGCACCACAACTCAAAGGTATCAATTCTTCTGTCATCCTTCGTCATTATCCAGCTGTCTGATGCATAGCATGTAATTGTGAAGGCTATGGACTGGATTAGACACACCTTAGTCTCTAGACTGACATTGTTGCTTCTCAGTTCTCTGGAAAGGTCCCTGACAGCAGATTTATCTAATGCAATTCATCTTTTGATTTCCTGACTGCTGGTGCCAAAAGTGTTAAGTGTTAACTACCTCAATCTCTTTTCCATCCACCATGGTACTGCCAATTGGCCCAGTGAGGAGAATCTTTGCCATCTTGATGATGATCTTCAATCTATAGTGAAGGTGATAGTCCTTGACCTCCTGCAGCAAGCGGTTGTGTCATCTACATAACGTACTGTGTTGATGAGTTTTCCTCTAATCCTGACGTCACATTCCTCCTCATAAAATGCCCACTTTTCTAAATGATCTGTTCTACATATAGATTGATGTATTTTTAATACCTCACTAAATAGATGCAAGAAACAATAAAAATTAAACCCTATTGTTTTATAGATGATATTTTCTTAAACAGGAAAAATATATTCTAAAGATTTAATCTCACAAAAATAAAAATGCTTTCCAAACTTAAATTTCTTAATACTCACCAATGTCTTAAAAATTGGGATGTATATTTAATAGAGATAAAATTAAAGAAGGAAGTTAAGTTTTTATAGTCTAAGAAATTTACGTGACTTTAGAGACATTTTTTTTTACATTTCTGTGATGTTGATGATACATTTAACTATTACTCTGACTCTTGAAATAAAATAAACAAAAAAACCCCAAAACCTACTATGTCCAGTCTATTTAGATTCATACTGATCCTCTGTTGTTTCTGAGGAGGACAGTGTTGTTTATAGGAGGATAGTGCCCATTTTCCTGCTAAGTATCAGTGGATTTGAACTACCAACCTTTTGCTTAACAGCCCGGCATGTTATGCCAAGTTGAATTAAAATATCTTGAAGATATTTCATGTTGCTTCAAAATGTATGAATCTTTGAAGAATACCATAACATCTACTCCTTATTTATAAGTACCCCAGTTATTTATAGTATTACTTTTTTAGTGTAAAAATCTGCAAGTGAAAAATCTTCACTGTCAAGTGCATCTGATTAATTCAGAATCAGCCAGACTGGTACTGAAAATGTCTCTCAAGTTTGACTTGATCTAAAGAGTGGTCTCAAGACAATTCTCCCAGTTTGACTTCTCCAATGACTTTCTCACAGTTCATTTCATGCGCTTTTCCTTAAGTCAGTGTCATTTACTTATTTGATCCTAAGTCAGCAGCTTCTAATATTTCATGCAAATTCAAATGACACAAGGACTCTAAATTCCCAGGTTACAGCAAATAGTTTATTTATTTCCTTCCCTTTCTGGCATGCCCCCTACCACTGTTCAAGGATGCCTTTCTAAGCTGAGCCTTGGCAGTCTACCCCTACTGAGCTGCACTGCTCCATTTAAGCATAATTCAGTCGACCAGGACATTTTGATGAGTTTCATCCTAAGCCTTGCACTAACCACTTTAGTTTCCACTTGAGAGATCTCTCTAGATCATTAACATCCAACAAATGGGAAGGACTCAACTGAGCATGTCAACATTTCAACCACTGATACAACAATCCCAAAGCCCTGACACCAAAAATAATGAGTGGTGAATGGGCTATTAAAAGCTTAACAGCAAATATTGTTTTGTATGTGAAACAAACATAAAATATAAGAATGTGCGAGATACATGAGAAAATGTTTAGGAGATATTTTATATCAAATAATGTGCTAATTCTAGTATAACTAGTTAAGTTTGTTGAGTCTGTTCCCATCCGTTGTTGTTGTGTGCCATTAAATTTCGTACGATTCATAACAATCTTATGAAGAACAGAGCTGAACTCTGCACTATCCTGCTGTCATCATCATTTCTGTCAAACTTGATCCCATTGCTGCAGTCACTGACCCTTCACCGTTCCAAGCATGGTGTCTCTTTTCAAAGAACAGAACATCTTAACAACATACCCAAAGTATGTGAGACAAAGCTTCCCATCCTTGACTCTAAGGAACTCTCTAGCTACACTTTCTCTAAAACATTTATTTCTTTTGCAGTCCATAGGATCTTCAATACTCTTCTCTAACATCATAATTCGGAGGCATCAATTCTGCTTAATGCACTGCCCAGTACTGTGCCATCCTTACTGTAATTGCTGCAATTGAGCCCATTGTTGCAGCCAATCAGTCCACTTTTCTGAGAACTTTTCTCTTTTTCCACTTACCCTTTACTTAAACACACATGAGATTCTTCTCAAGAGGCTGGGAACTCCTGAGAACACGTCCAAGGTATGAGAGAATAACTTATCATCCTTGCTTCTCAAGGATGTTCTGGCTGTACTCCTTCCAAGATAGATTTATTTGTTCTTCCAGTATACCATAGCATACTTAATATTCTTGGCCAACAGTATAATTCAAAGACATCAATTATTCTTGATTCTTCATTAGTCATTATTTAGCTTTCTCATGCATGGAGGAGATTGAAAAAACCATGGTTCAGATCAGGCATACCTTATTCTTCAAAACTGATATCTTTGATCTTTAAAATCTAAACAAGTCTTTTGCTGCAAATATGCCCAGCACAGTACATGATTTGACTTTTTTTCCAATGAAGAAGAATTAAATTTATTATGCCATAGACTGACTATATAATGGAATATGTTCTTGTTAGATACCATTGAGTATGACCCCTACTGATCCTATGAACACATCTGAATTCTGTCCTATCCTGTGACATCCTGACACTTCCTGACACATAAGAGCCCATTGAGACAGTCACTATGTCAATCCACTTGGTTGAGGGTCTTCCTCTCCTTTGTCAACCCTCCAAACATCATGTCTCTTTCCAAAGGGTAACCTCCTCTGGCAACACGCCCAAAATATTCAAGACATAGTTATATCATCTTTTACTTCAAGGAGCACTCTGGCTGCACTTTTTCCAAGACATATTTACTTGCTTGGTTTTTTTCGACAGTCTCTAGGATGTTCAGTACTTTCCTCCAACACCACAGCTCAAAGGCATCAATTCTTCTGTCATCCTTATTCATTGTCCAGCTCTCACATACATAGCAAGTGATCAGAAAAACTAAGGCCCGAATCAGGTGCACCTTAGTCCTCAAACTGGCATCACTGCTTCACAGTAATTTGAAGAGGTCCCTAACTGCAGACTTTCCCAGGGCAATACATCTCCTGATTTACATGGATTCACATTATTTGACTTTTGACTGTTGTGTGTGTGAACGTTGTTTGTGGATCCAAGTAAAAGGAAATCTTTGACAATTTCAGTCCTTTCTCTGGTATCAAGTTACTGCTTGATTTGGTTGTGAGCTTGATTTATATTTGGGTGTCGAGCCATACTCCATACTGAAGACTGGTGTTGTCATTGTCTTATTGTCATTGCTGTCTGGTGAGAACTGAGCAGGTGGAAGACTCTCAAGTGGATTTCAGAGACTTAACATGGAAGATATTGTCCATCTTTCTGCTGCAGACACACTGGTGGTTTTGAACCACCAGAGAAATGGGTTAGCAGTATGACTCTCTACAGACTATACCAGCAGATTGTTTAAAGCATAAGGAAATAAATAGAAATATCTCCAATACTGATAGATGTCTTCCTTCATCAGATATTCTAACTTATAACCGAAGGGAGGTCAAGCTTCTGTGTAAACCACGAGAAGGGTCTAGACGGGAAAAGTGAAAGTTCTTCTGCTTTTGTTTTTAATCTTTTTTTTTCCTTTTGTGCTCATGTTGAAATTATGAAAGGATTTTAAACAGACCTGCCCATGTCTGTAATTTCTATCTGCCCAGGTATTACCATACTGGGCTTCTGCAAATCCCCGAGACAGATGAAGATTAGAGCTCGTGAACGCTAACGCTGAAGATTCTCTCTTCTAAGCCAGGGCCTCACAGTACAAAGGTCTGAGCAAAAGTTGTGGTTCTAGATAGCCCAGATCCTCTCTACTCTAGCCTCTCCTGATGTCGCTGTACCACTTGTCTCCCTGTGCACACTGCATGAGTTCAAATGCCGTGAAGCACAGTGGCTAAATCAAGAGCCCCTATTCTGGTTGAAGTTTATTGCTGGCTTGCCTTTGACCAGGGCCTCTTGCGGGGATATAACCGACAGAGGCCATCATAACCCATGGGCCCCAATGTGATGCTTTGACCTAATTAGTTTATTTTCACCACTGTGTAAAAAGATCCTAGAGGAAAAAATAGACCTCTCCAGGTGTGAGCTATTACCCTGAAATAGCATTTCCCACCTGCACTCGTCTGTGATCATTGTCCATTAGTAGATGTCAGAGGACACATTGTCTCCTATCTGGGACTCACAGGACTGGCAGACTTTTTAAAGGAAGGAATGTGTTGTGTTTGCCTGGCAAAAGACTTCTAACAGTATTGGTATTCATTTCTGAACTGTGGAGACAGTGGGAGATATGAATAATTTATCTTGAAAATTGTTAAATTCATGTGTAGAATATTAAAAAAGGAACATTTTAGGACTAGCTGCTTTTAATTACTTGTAGTCTGTATTATGTTTTAGAAAGTTAAGGTTTATTAAAGAGTGAAACTGCTGACCAGGTAGACCATCTCTTCATTTTTAAGAAGAAACACATGTAATGAAGGTTGTAGTAAATAAATAACATTATTATGAAAGTATTTGGCTATCTTAAATGTCAGTTTGACCATGATTCTCTAGTTCGAC
This sequence comes from Elephantulus edwardii, assembly GCF_000299155.1. Lineage (NCBI taxonomy): Eukaryota > Metazoa > Chordata > Mammalia > Macroscelidea > Macroscelididae > Elephantulus > Elephantulus edwardii. The sequence continues at coordinate 25,054,965 of NW_006399772.1, forward strand.
ATTTATATGATGACGTAATTTAACGATTATGTAATGATATAGTTAATCTCCTAAAATGTGGTTTAATGTTATCAGCTCTGATTCTATATAAAGATATAAAATGGTTAGGATTGGATGCAAACCCCTTAATCTGGCTGCAGCCCCGTTCTGAGGTAGGGCTCTCTCCTCAGGAATATTGTCTGCATTGTTAGAGAGAGAGAGACAGCAACAGAGAGGAGAGACTTATTCTCTGGCAAAGCTCCTTGGCTTTTTCTAGATCTTGATACTGCATCTGTTCTGTCACCTGTGGTTCTTTGGACTTGAGAGGCTGTACCTCTTGGATTCAACAGTCTCTGATATGAGTCAGAAGAAACCTCTGTTTTGACACCTGAGCCACAGACATAAGATTTTCCAGTTTCCACAACTCTCTAATGTGTAAGCCATTTCCTTGCTTGGGATCAATTATTATTCCCCCTTGGTGTCTCCCTCTCACTCTCTTTCTGTAGTGTGTGTGCACACATGTATGTATACAAAGTCTAAAGTCAAAATTATTTCAAAAGAGTTGACAGCAGACCCATTAGCAGGTTTTCAAAGTCTGCAAATTGTACAGGAGGACATTCTCCATCTTTCTCCTGCAGAGCAGCTGATGGATTTAAACAGCCTGCCTTTGGTTTGGCAGCACGATTCCTTTCCCATTAGGCCATCAGATCTCGTGTGTGTGTGTGTGTGTGTGTGTGTGTGTGTGTGTGTGTGAGAGAGAGAGAGAGAGACACAACTACAATGGTTTGAATCTTTAAAAACCCCAAACTAAGACAGTCTTCATATAATTTATAATCAAAGCTTTGATTTCACTTTATTAAGAATTGAAATGAGACTGACACCTGAGTTGGGAGGAGACCGAGAAAGATGGAATAAATTATGTATATTGCATTGAAACAGATGAGGGAGAGAACTGTTTATAAGGTATATATGATTAGGTATTATTGTCATGACAGGAGTCCAGAATGAAGGCTGCACAGCGGAGTGGTGTTGCGGGGAGGGATTGCATACCAATGAAAGAATTTTTCTTTTTCTTTTCAAAGAGAAGAGTGAACTGGAGGGGAAGGGTGGGCAGGGAGAAAAGTGCAAGAATTAATGAGTGGAAATCCAAAATCTCTGTAAATTTTCATTATTAGTAATAATTTTTTAAAAAGAATTGAAAAAATAAAAGGAGTCTAAACCATTAAACTGAACCATAATCCTTGTGTACGCAACTGAGGTCCACATGCAAAACTGTCCTCAATGGAGCCTGTAATCTATGCCTTGCCCATCCCCCTATAATAGTAGAGAATGTTTGGTTCTTTTAGCATTGAACATGCTTGTTCATCTTCCCTATAAGAATACAGCGCACTATTAGGGAAAAGTAGAAGCCGAAATTTTCAATCTATGTGGATGAGCTACACGATATAAGCAAATAAATGTTAGGAATTTGGTCTAAGAATAGTATGTGGAGGTCAAATGGTTGGCTAAATCTAATTGCTTTAAGAGTCTAAGCTTGTAAGTTATAGTATTTAAAGCCAAAGTGTATGCACAAACACTGAGAGAAAGGAACAGTATAAAACTTTGTTTTGCTTTTAGCGTTGATAAACTATTTTTGCTTTCTTCTATAAAATTCCTTTTGTTCAATTGGAAAAATCGACCATCATCACTATGGGCTAGTTTGAGAGGAGTTCAAGAAAAATGAACTAGAAAAGAAACACATAATAAGAGTGAACAACATTTTTTCAACATACCATATGCTAAGATTAAGGTATGAAAGATGTAAAGAGAGAGTAAAGTATAAGTTATACTGTAATACAATGGGATACATAAAGCAATTAAGTGTGTTATTTAAAGAAAAATATAAGATGCAATATTTGATTAGTAAGAACTGCTCTGTGGTGTCATTCACAGACTTGCATCAGAGAGAAATTTCAGTGCACAACCTCAGGTGTTCAATATGCAAGACTGGACCATTTTCTCTACTTTTCTCCAGCCAAACATGATTTGTATTCTGGCCTCTAGTTCCATCAAGTGGCAGAAACTCAATCTCAATCAGCCCTAACTGTCTACAAAATACCAGGTGGGGGGCCATCTGGTCCTCAGTGTCATCAGCTATTCCTCTTGGCATCCACTGAGACTTCCTCTTTCCAATCTGATCTGTGGCCACTGGTCCTCGCAGGTGTCTCTGCAGCCTCCTTGTCCTTGGTCCAAGGACATTTCAGACCTGCTGGCTCTCTGCATCTTTCACAGAACATGTTTGCTTCTCCTCTACTGCTCAGGGCTAAAGAAGCCCCTGAAAGCTGTGCTCAGCTCACATGCCTAGTCAAGCCTGACTCTTCAAGAATACAAATGAATCTGACATTATGTCATTCCCCACAATACTGAGTTTGGTCCCGTGGTTAGCAACAAAGCAAATGAGCTGTTTCTTAGTTTTCCTAAGTATCTAAAACTCTTCCTTTTTTAATTCTAATTTTATTTCTTTACCCAGTACATGGAATTTTCCCTTAGAGAAGGGGCCGTAATACGAACAGCATTAAATTTTATTCATGATGCATTCTTCCATCTCTTGTGGATTTTCAAGCTCCAAAACTACTCAAAGAGGCTGAACATAGGAGATTCTAGCTGTTAAAAAATTAAACAAAGGATCACCAGATGAAAGAAAATACCAAGAATAAAAGTCATATAGCTAGTATAGTTTTCAAATTTATTCAGATAAAATTTACTGAATTTAAATTACGTGCTTCAGTATATGATCAGTACTCTTCTCCAGTATCGTAACTCAAAAGACACCAATTTTTCTTTTTTCACTTTATTCACTGTTCAGCTCTCTGATGCATAGCAAGTGATTGAGAAGAACATGGCTTGCATGAGGTTCACTTTAGTCTTCAAACTGACATCATATCCCATGAACAGCAGAGAGAATAAACAGGTATGTCTTGAAGAAACTGTGGTCAGGGTACTCCTTATAAGCAAAGATGCAAAGCTTTGTCTTTCGTACTATGGACATGTAGCTAGACAAGACTACTTTTGTAAAGGGAAATTATACTAAGAAAGATGGAAGGTCATCAAAGAGGAAGACCCTCAACAAGATGAAATGATACAGTGGCTACCATAATGGACTCAAGTGTGTTAGAGATGATAAGGACGGCACAGAATAGGGTAGAGCTCTGATCTGTCATTCATAGGGTTGCTGTGAGTTGTACTCACTCAACTCAATGGCACCTAACAAGAACTAATAGGATACTGAACAAATTATTAATACATTTATTTTACATATCTTCACATAGGATATTGAACCACAGCAGAGGTGGCTCTAGATATCAAACTTTTTTTGTTTTCTTTAGAGTGACTACTGAAAACAAATTGAAGAAATCTCATTAGGATGCAAAATGTGTAGTCAAAATTCTGAATGGCTAATCAAATGTGATCCAACTTCATTCAGTGAGATAGTTGATGGAGTGCCTTGGGAGATACATGCTTGCTAGGTGATTTTCCCCTAAAATCTCATCTTCTGACCAAAAGAATAGAAACACAGTTTCTAAGAGCACAGTTGCTGGTTTATACTAGTTTATACTGCCTGGTGAAGACCTAGAGGTCTTGCCTTGCATTTTTATGGTAGAAGGATGAGTATATGCTTTGGAAACCACATGTGCAGCTGTTGTGTTTGGCAAGTTAGTATGAAAATGATGAGCTTTGTACAGTACAGCCCACCTCCAATCAAAGGTATCCCTTGAGAGGCTCAGCATTTTCTCAATAACTTCATTTGTGTAACAGCACATATTCAGATGCTTAATTTAATCCTCACAAATTCACAGCATAAACAGTAGACAGTGGGAGATGTTATCAGAATCTAGATAATAATGATGAAGCAATTCCATGATGCTATCCTGCACCATATTGTCCTCATTGATAACACCCTTGCTATATCAGAGAAAACACTACCAACACACAGGCCCTCTGCCATCCTTTAGATTCTGATTCATAGCGATCCCATAGGACAGACTAGAACTGTCCTGTTGGCTTTGCAAGGCTGTAAATCTTCAGGGAAGCAGATTGGCATGTCTTTCTACTGCAGGGTACCTGGTGGCTTGGGTAGCGAAATTTCTTGATTGACAACAAAGCACTTTAACCATTTTGCCACTAGTGTTCTTTCTTGTCTATCTACTTGATAATTGTATGTTCAACATCTACTTTATCTAGCTCCAAGTAATAAGTTTCAGAATAATTTCATATAGGTCAGTTTGAACTATATTCAGTAAAGATAACTATAATTATAATAATGTGTAGCATAGTTATATTACATATATAGTAAATATAGATTCTTAGATTTAGAATTTCTGGAATGAGGTAGATGGGCCCTAGGACCAGTTTTTGGATTTTTTTTTTTTTACATCTTGGTCATAATAATAACAGTAAAATCATATGATAATACATTATAAGATTTCTTACACCACCTTGAACTATAAAATAATTTAAACCGTAGAGTTGCACATAAAAACGTGTTGTGGTAAGAAGGACTGAGCCAGGAGAGCGTCATTGATTCTTGTGATATTAAAAATTAGATGTTTCTGTGCTCATTCAAGCTGACCTGTAGCTTGTTTCTGTTAATTGTCAATCATTTATGTAATATTATTAGAATTATAAAGTATCATAGTAAAAGCTGCTTAAATATAAAGTGCCTTCCACTGTTTTAAGCCACTTTTTTTAAACATTAGGAAATTGACAAAATTTATGTACCTTCTTATTTATATCCAGGCCCTGCTATAAAAACTTTAAATCTCCTTTCTTATTTACTTTGTCCAGTAGGGTCACTATGATTCAGAAACTACTGTATGACAGTTGTTGTTGTTGTTGTTGTTAAGTGCCGTTGAGTCGTAGGCAACTCATAGTGGTCCTATGCAGGAAAGTACTCAACGCTTGTGTGATTTTCATCCTTGCTCCAGGTTCATAGCTTCCAGAGGCAAGCTCTTTCGAAAGTGGGTGCCACTCCTGCTTCCAAGCTTGTTTTAATCGGGGAGTTCCACCAACCACTTTCTGCCGTGGGTAACCATTAACGCCTTTGACACATCAGTGTCACAGTGTTCAGCTTCACGGCAACCACAAGTTACCTCTCTGCACAGCAAATGGACAGACCAGGGCTATATGACCTACAAGAATGTTTGAACAAAAACAATAAAAAAAAATTGTATGACAATTAGCATGACTCGACGGCACATAACAACAACAACACGACAGTTAGTTTATATAAACACAGAAAAAACATCCAGGTGCTAAGAAAAGTAAATACTTGAGTAATAATTGAACTCTCAGTATCAAGATTTTGATCATTTAATTAATGATCACTAAATGTTAACTATTAACTGAATTCCTCTTATGTGTTAAACATAGTCCTAGTCTTAAATCCTTTAATAATAATAATCTGAACTGACAAGACTTCTTCCTCAGAGTATATGTAATCTTAGTTTTCATACAGACGTATGATCCCAACAACTCCTATACTGAAATAATTTCAGAATTTTTTTAATTTTTTTCCCCCCTCAGTTCTTAAAGTTTTCCTTGACTGTAGATTTTGTAAGACATTCAATCCTGGTAATAAAATTTTTGTTTATGTGGTTATTGATTAGGGTCTTTTATAGCTTCCATTTTCTCTGGTAATCAGGTTAGTTACTAGTTTCCTTTCTATCTCAAAGGCTGCCTGTCTTCCAAGGTTCAAATCCACCACCAGTTCCATGAGATAAATAGAAACCAGCTTCTCCAACTATAATTTACAGTTGAGGAAACGGAATGGAAGATCGCTTTCGGTCGGAACCAACTCAAATGAAATGCAATGAGTTTGAGTTTGTTTTATTTTACCAGATGATGTATATGTCTGCGTGCTCCTATTTACTTTTGGGGGCTCTCTGCAAAAACAAAACGTTACTAGATCATAAAAGACCTTAATAACTCAAACTATTTTAAATATAATTTGATCTTTGAAGATTCACAGGACACAGAGGTTTGTATAGGGATATTATAAAATTAATTTTAAATATTCTACAGATATTTTGAATGTTAACTGAGAGGTCCCATTTGATATATCGTCAGATAAATCATGTATAATCATAATTCCATTCTAAGACCCCTTGAGATAAATACTTTTAGTAAAGACTTATGATAAATGTAACTCAGTATAGAAAAATAAATTGTTTAGTTAGTTCTGTGACCTTAGATACCCTCCTTAAATTGTTCAAAACAAATATTTAATATTCATGTTCCCAAGAAGAAAGAGTATCAAAAACAAAATACAATTTCATGTTGGTGTTTTAGACAACACTGTTGGCAAAATTAAAACAGATGGCTGGTGTTTTCAGACGAGGAGTGATGAACAGTTTTGAAAAATGCGAGAATTTATTTCAATTTCTTCATGTAGACAGAACCCATGGTTGCCTTTAGAAATTTGTGAGTTATTGAGTTCACTTTACTGTACAAAAACAGCCTTAGGGAATGATGACAGGTAATGAGAAACTAACAAATTGTCTTAGAAGGAGTCTAGTTGGCCTAAAATGCATACTTAGGACATTTGTAGCTTATTTATTTTCACTCACTTCCAAAGTAGAGAGGCATTTCCAAAGCTTCTTTATATAAACCAGCTTCTGGCTGAACTTTTGACTCACTAAATTGTGTTTATATGTGCCTCTTCCTCAGAAGAGCTCATGCATATTATCTGAATATGGTCATATCTGTGATTTTTTGGAGCTTGTGTGTGTGTGTATGTGTGTGTGTGTGTGTGTGTGTGTGT
>NW_006399772.1:25061842-25076918 GCF_000299155.1 Elephantulus edwardii
TATTTTGTTCCTTAGGGATTTTTCTTTCCAAAATTTGTCTTTCCTCATTATTCTAGAAAAACATTTTATAATCACACTGAGGGCTCTTTTTCAGTATGAAAATATACCCAAATGCTAAAATTTTAGGTTTCTCCTTTTGTCTGTAGTTGTCTCAGTTGTGTGGGAGGGTAGTCACTCTCTAACCACATCAATTGAGTTAGTTCCAATCCAAAGCTGATCCTTTCTCAGATTTCCAAGGCTAGAGGAGGAGAATTGAAACTAGAGGTGTTTGCCTGTCTTTCTTCTGAGATGTCACTGGTAGATCCAAAATCCTAGAGATCTTCGACCTTTGAGCAAATAGTAAAGCTTGACAGGGACCATACCACCAGAGATGCCTGTATGAGTAGTTATTGTTGCTATCTATTGTTCATTTGGAATTGACTCATAGTTTGTCCTACTGTGGGTTTACAGATGGTGTTAATCTCATGGGAGGAACCCTACTGTGAGTTTTCAGAGGGTGTTAATCTCATTGGAGGAAACTGCCCACCTTTCTCTCCTGGAGAACCTGATAGATTTGATTCATGTGCCTTTGAGTTCACAGCACACCATCTTACCACAAAACTTCCAAAGTTGTCATACTTTGTTGTTGATCCTCCTGACACACACACACACACACACACACACACACACACACACACACCATACACACACAGCCCCTACATTGATGGAACAATGCAAGAGAACGTCATATTGCATTTAAAATAAAACAACTTAAATCAGACTTGAACTCAGCGTCATAGGATTTCCAGTGTCTGATTGGTTTGAAGTGGATCCACAGGTCTTTCTCCCAACGACCTTCTGGGTGACATCAAACCCCCGGTCTTTGAGTCAGTTAGTAACTGAGCATGTTAACCACTCATGTCACCCAATGATATCATCATGGTACTTTGGAGTTGAGAATGTCATGGAAGATAATGAGATTTAACCACTAGCCTAGTTTGTAACAAGTTAAAGAAATAATAATTACTTAGATATTTTGGATTTAAACCACGTTTAGTAGACCCGAAACCTGAATGTGAATCCTGATTCTTCTATTTTCTCAGCTGTGTGAGATAGTGGCAGTTTTTTCAAGCATAATAAAACCATTACAAAGGTTATAAGAAGTATAATTATATTTGCAAGAACTATGTGACTCTTGACACATAAAAAGCAAAAGCCAAACTTTTGCCATGGAGTTGATTTCTACTTTTGTAAATCCCACAGGTTCCAGAGTAGAACTACCTGGAGTAGATTCTTGACTGTCATCTTGGCAGAAGTAGATTTCCAGACTTTTCTTCTCCAAGATGTTGGGTAGCTTCACCTTTTAGCATAGTAGTTGAGTATAAATTATGTCATTCAGGAAGCTTCTAGGACTTTAATATGTATTGTTATTGTTCAGTGTCATCGAGTTGGCTACAACTCACAGTGGCTCAATGTACAATATATCCAAAGCTTGCCTGACCCTGAATCTTCAGATACTCCGCTGTGTTCAGTCCTACTGCTGACATCACTGCCAATCTCCTTATATCTTCTTAGCTCTCTCTGATCCTCCATCTTTCTAAGCTTGCTGGACCCTTCCAGGGACTGATCTTTCCTTACACATACTAAAACCATAGATAACGTCTCATCATCCTTGCTTCTAAGCAGCACTTTGGCTTCACTCTTCTAACACAGATTTATTTGTTCTTTTAGAAATCCACAGTATATTCAATACTTGTGTTATGTGCCATTGAATCATCTGCAACTCATAGTGATCGTATGTACAATAGCTCTGAACCATGCCCCTTCCTAAGCCAGTCTCATTGACTCTGACATATCTAATCCTGGTTACCATGCCAATCGATCTCATCCGGGGTCTTCCTCTCCTGCACTGTCCCTTCACCCTTCCAATTATGATATCCTTCTCCAAGGACTGATCCTCTCCAAAAAATGTGAAAAAAGAGCTTCAAAATCCTTGCCTCCAAGGAGAAACTTGGTTCCACCCCCTCCAAGACACAACTATTTGTTCTCCTGGATGTCCATGGTATGCTCAGTTCTGTTCCCAGCACCACAACTCAAAAGCATCCATTCTTCTTCTGTTATCTTTCATCAATGTCCAGCTCTCTGAGGCATAGCAAGTAATTGTGAGGACGATAGTCTGGATCAGGTGCTTCTTAGTAACCTTCAATAGTCATTACCTGCACAAAAATTCAAGACATCCATTTTCCTTCAGTCTTCCTTATTCTAATGGTCTGACTTCCACATGCATATGAAGGAATTGAAAATATCATGGCATGCATGGATCAGGTAGATTTTTGTCTTTGAAAGTACATCTTTCTGCTATACAATTTTACAAAAGTCCTTGACAGCATATTTCTGCAGTGCTATGCATCTTTGTGTTTCCTGACTGCTGCTTCCATGAATGTCTTTCTTTACTATACACCTTCTTTATTGTAGCAACATTGAACACAAGCCTATTTCTTTTACATCAAGCACAAGTCTATTTATTTTACTCTTCAGATTTTGATTTTCAATCTTAGTTACCAAAATCAGAGTTTACTTTTCATACTATGAAGAAAAAAAATGGCAGGGTGGTCTTTGTTTACATTTCCATATGTAAAGAATGCGTATACATTTTATAGGAGTCTATAAAATAATGAAGGGCTTGTAAAACAAAATGAGGCTCTAATAGGCAACACAGTGAAAATGGGACATAGGAAGTTGCCTTTTATACGACATGTAATTAACCTGTAGAAGATTTCCCTGTAGCTAGTTAGATAGCAATTAGTTCCTGAGTGAGTTTAACAAATGGCCAGATATAGACCTAAAGTTAATAAGAGGTAGAAGGTCATTCTTCTTTAGGGAATAAGTTTATGATAACTATGATAAGGGTGTGTGTGTGTGTGTGTGTGTGTGTGTGTGTGTGTCTGTCTGTGTTTTGTTGTTGTTGTTATGTGTCATCAAGGCTCCTGTGATGAATAGTGACACTATGTACAGAACCTCTGAAGCCTGCCCTGTCCTGAGCCCATATCACTGATCACAACATACTATCTCCATTGTCCCAGTTACTGTATCAATCCATCTCATCCAGGATCTTCCTCTCCTGCACTATCCCTCCACTCTTTGGAGCATGAAATCCTTCTCCAAGGACTGGTCCCTTTGGCCACATGCCCAAAATATAAGAGATGGAGCTTCAAAATCCTAGCCTCCAAGGGGAAACTTAGTTTCACCCTCTCCAAGACAGGCCCATTTGTTTTCTTGGAGGTCCATGGTATGTTCAAGACTTCTCCAGCACCACAACTCAAAGACATCGATTCTTTTTCTGTCATCCTGAGTCATTGTCCAGTTTTCTGATGCATGGCAAGTAATTGTGAAGACCACGGACTGGATCAGATGCGTGTTAGTCTCTAGACTGATATTGTTGCTTCTCAGTACTCTGGAGATGTCCCTGACAGCAGCTTTTCCCAATGCAATTCATCTTTTGATTTCCTGACTGACGGTGCCAAAGTGTTGATTGTGGAGCAGAGCAAGCTGTAATTGTTAACAACCTCAGTCTCTTCTCTATCTATCATGGTGCTGCCAATTGGTCCATTGGGGAGAATCTATATCTTCATAATGTTGAACTTTAATCTGTCTTTTTTTAAAAAAATATTTTATCTTGAAGGTGACGGTTCTTTACTTTCTGTAGCAAGTGCTTCAGGTCCTCCTTAGTTGCAGCAAGCAAGGTTGTGTCATCTGCATAATGTGGGTTGTTGATGAGGCTTCCACCAATCCTGATGCCACAACTCCTCTTCATAAATCTCTGCTTCCCAAATGAGCTGTTCTGCATATAGATTGAAAAGGCATGGAAACAGAATGCGTCACTGGCACACTGATTTCCTGATTTTGAACCAATCAGCGTTTCCTTGCTATGTGAGGACTGCTTCCTGGTCCAAGTATAGGTTTCACATAAGTACAGTCAAGTGTTATAGGATTTCCCTTTTCCTCAATGTTAGCCACGTGTGTGTGTGTGTGTGTGTGTGTGTGTGTGTGTTCCACACATTCAAATATCTTTGCATAGTCAATGAATCATAAATAGCCATTCCTTGGATACTCTTTACTTTCTTCCAAGATCTACTTGACATTGGCAATCATGTCTCTAGTGCCATGACCTCTTCTAAACCCAGCTTGTATTTCTGCTAGTTCTCTGTCAATGTACTGTTCCAATCACTTTTGTATGATATTCAGAAGAGTTTTGCTAGCATGTTATATGAATGATATTGTCCAATATATTCCACATGCTTTCGTTTCATCTTTTTTTAAAAATAAGAATAAATATGAATCTCTTCTAGTCAGTTGGCCAGGTAGTTATCCTTCAGATATGTTGGCACAACCCTGTGAGCACATCCAGAACTACGTGTTTGTTGAAATACGTCAATTGTACTCCATCAATTCCTGTGGTATCATTTTTTCCAAGTCCTTCAGAGCAGCTTGAACTTCCTCCTTCATCACCATTGCCTCTTGACCATATGTTGTTACTTTAAATTCTTCTGTATCAGCCAATTCTTTTTGATACAGTGACTCTGTATATTCTTTCCATCTTCTTTTAATGCTTCCTGAATAATTCAATGGTCTATCTATAGCATCCTGATGCATTGCAACTAGTGGCTTGAGTTTTAGTTCCTTTAGCTTAAGAAATGCTGAGCAAGTTTGGTCGTTTTGATTTTCCAACTCCAGCTCCTTGCAAATTTCATTATGATACTTTGCCTTGTCTTCCTAAGATGACCTTTGAAATCTTCTATTTAACTCCTTAACTTCTAGATTTCTTCCCTTTGCTTTAGCTTCTTGGTGCTCTAGTGCAAAGGTCAGAATCTCTTCAGATATTCATTTTGGTCTTTTTTTCTCCTTATTTGTAAAGACCTTTTTCATTCTTCATGGATGACATTCTTGATATATTCCCACAGCTCATCTGGTTCTTTCATTAGTGTTTAAGGCCTCAAACCTGTTACAGAGTTGGTTTAAAATTCAGAGGGGATAGACTCAAGGTCAAATTTTTATTCTTCTGGATATGATTTGAATTTCTTTATCTTTGATATGAATTTGCATATGAAAAGTTGATGGTATATTCCACAGTCAGCACCTGGCCTTGTTTTTACTGCTGATATTGAACTTTTCCAGTGATTTGCTCTACAGATGTAATCAGATTCCTGTGCATACCATCAGGTAACATCCATGTGAAAAGCCTGCATATATATTTCTTAAAAAAAAATTACTCATTGCATGTGTTCGTTAGATTATTGTTTGTGTACAATTCTATCATCCTATCCCTAGCCTCATTTCTGTCACCGAGTCTTGTTTGCTGACTACTAATAACTTGTCCATACTCTGCCCTCAGGTTGTAAATTACTTTCTTTTGTCTTCTGGTTTATTGATGTGAATCTGTTGTAAACTACCAGTAAGTTCATACCAGCTATATATTCAAGAATCGTATTTTTGGTTTCTATCCCTTTCTTAACTTCTTTGATCTCCTGACAACGAAGGAGCCCCATTTCAAACCAACAATAAGCCCTGGCTCTTGACAAAAGTAAGATGTGCACATTCATGCGTGTGTGAAAACACACACACACACACACACACACACACACACACGACATCAAGTCAATTCTGACTCATAACAACCACTATATAGAAACATAGAATTGTGCTTGATAGGAGTTTTGGTGGCTGAATTTTCCAAAGAAGATCACTGAGGCATTCTTTTCAGTCACCTCTGACTCAACCCAAACTTTCAGTCTTTCAGTTAGCAGCCTAGCACATATTGCCCTGTCCAGGACCTCACAGACATGAGCATAATAAACCTGTTTGACATTGAAACAGTTTGGATTAGCAATCCTCCTTCTCAAAGTCTCAGAGTCTTCTTTTTCCAAAATGGAAGTTCAGAAGGTCTCGTATCAAAGGCAGGCTGCTCTGGTGGCTTAGTGAGGAAGGAGCTGCACTGCTAAACCAGAGGCAAGCAGTTTGAATCCACCTGCTGCTCTCTAAGAGAGGAAGATGCACAGTCTCTTCTTGTGCAGTTTACAACATCTGTAAAAACCCACTGGAGTTGATTTTGACTCAATGGCAACACTTAAACTCCTTATATTATCAGGAAACACGGTCCCAATCTCAAACAACAAAGAGAAGCCCACAAGGACTGTGTTCTGTGGACCCAACCATTAATAATTAAAGGCACGAAGGGACTTTATGGCTTGAAATCTCAAGCCAGCGGTCCAAGGAGCAGATATAGCCAGCATCTAGGTTTTCTGTGTCCAGCCTAGTCGCTGTCAGGGATACTGAAAGAGAACACCTATAGTGAGGCAGACAATGTTCACCACAATCCCCTCGGCAGCCTATTATATTAAATTTGTAGATTTGCATTTCTAGCTCCTGCTGCTGAACGGAAGGAAAATAATAACTTGAGGTTTTACAGACTCCTCTAAAATACAAAATGACACGCCGAAATAAGTAGGAAATTAAAAGTCAACAGCGCAAATAAAAGAAAAGAGCAGATACTTTTTTAAGGTAACATGTAATTAACCTATTGAACATTGGGACTCAAATAGTTGGAGAGCAATTAATTGCTCTGTGTGCATAACACAGCACGCAAGAAGCGATTTTTATAGACACCTATCTGCACACTCACACCAAGAACACTTTTAAGAATACAAAGCAGCTTTGTGACTGGATTGGACTGTCTGCACACACACACGCGCACGCGCACACACACATACACACACACACAATTGGCAGAGTTGATCAATGTGGTTGGTCCACATGCCCATCATTTTCAGATCTCAATTTAAGGCAAATTTGAGGAATAAGAGTTAGTCTTAGGTTACTTGAATTTTCAGTCTTTTTAAATGAAAAGAAGACATTTTAGTTCTGTATAGGTTCTCCGAATCACTAATCAACTGTAGGTTTTGCCTTGTTTTCCTTTGTATACACATGTATGTGTCTTTCTATTCCCTTCTCCTATCCCCATACCCGTAGATTTTGGTCATGAGAAAGCTGTGCCGTACCAGCCTGGAGACAATGTCTTTGAGGTAGTTTCAGAGCAGTAGCTTCTGCAGTTGCTCGTCATGGCTCAAAGTGTGCTGCTGAGATTGCATTTGTATACACATGTATGTGTCTTTCTATTCCCTTCTCCTATCCCCATACTCGTAGATTTTGGTCATGAGAAAGCTGTGCCGTACCAGCCTGGAGACAATGTCTTTGAGGTAGTTTCAGAGCAGTAGCTTCTGCAGTTGCTCGTCATGGCTCAAAGTGTGCTGCTGAGATTGCATTTTTTTCATTCACTTTCCTACTACGTCCCCCAGGCAATGTTAATGCTCATTAAAAGAAGAAGAAAATCTGGCAATGAAAGATTAGATAGGACTTCCTTCTCTTTTTCAAATCCTAAGCTTCAGGAAAAACTTGAAAGTTTGACTGGCTATCAATTTTTAAATAGTAAAAATAGAAATTGTTCCTAAAGAATACATGAGTAAAATACTGGAAAGGAGTACCTCAGTATCATTCACTAGAGTTATTGACATTGTCACTTCATATATATTCCTACCACGTATAATCCCTCCTGACTGTTCTACCCCTGCCTATTTTTCCATAAGTTAAGCTCTTTGCTAGTGAATGCTAACTTCCATCTTCTTGCATGGTATCTTTCTTTATCCTCAACTCTTTCAAAGACTGCTGGGTCATTGCCCATTTCTAAAACTTACAATGACTAATTATTGCTTATAAAATAAAGTCACTTTTTTGCATGAGAATAGATGCCCTGTGAAATAGCAGACTCATTGAACTCTCTTTCAACTCATTGCCATTGAGTCAGAGCCAAGTCATAACCAACTTTCCAGCAAGTTTATGAGGCTGTAGTACAAAAGACTGTTCATCTTTCTCTTGGAGAAGTAGAGGGTTAGAGAAGGAAAGGAAGAACTACACCAATATAGTGAGCAAAGACCACATGGCGATGGCCTTACCAGACCTTTACCAACTTCAGAAAGGAAAACTATCACTGTCAACAACATTACCAACACAAACCCAATTCCAAAGTTGTCAGACATATCCATCACACTCCCAAAACTCTTTCTACTCATTGTAACACAAATATCACTGTTTTACTGGGTCTAAAATCCAATGCTACAGCTCACAGATCATTCAGAACCATATTGGCGAAGTCAAAAGGTTACAATCCAAGTTAGTAACAGAATACAGTCAAGATAGCTTCCAAAATGTGCTCATGACTACCTCAGCCTTGAGCCTTGCAGCCTTAGGCCAGTGTTACAAAGATTTTAATTCTGACAATTTAGTCCCCCTACCCCCACCACAGCCCAGTTCTCCAACAAACTTGGGCAAAAAGCTCTAAACTCTGGTTCAATGGTGTAGCAGGCCCAAGGTCTGCTCTGTCTCACATAAGGTTTCTGGTCCTCTGCTTCAGCCACTGCTGTTGCTATAAGTCTAGTTGGCACAAGGGTCTGTGGTACCAAAGGACATGCACTCCATGCTTCCTTCCTCTTTGCTAGTGGTGAGACTCTCTCATTCTGCTGCTGGATCCATTCAGTTTGATGACAAGATGAACCAATCCCTCTGTGGATTGGTGAGACTAATCCCATTTTGTATGGGCTATCACACCCAGACACACTAACTTTAGTATGTCAGGAAGTGTGAAGAAAGCATAGGATAGGATGGGGCTCAGATCCACTGTTCATAGCATCTCTATGAGTCATACTCAACTTGACAGCACCTAACAACATCACCACATCCTATTCCATTATTCCTGCCTATTCACATAGCAAATTAAATTAATGGACAGAAAATCCATTTTGAACCTTTAACATCACAGATGTGATGATTTTAACCTATTAATTGTGAGAATGGGGCAGCATCTGGCAAGTTTCATTCTTTTGCACATAGGGTAGCTATGAGTTGGTGTCAACTTGACTGCTCCAAAAAATAGTATCACTTTTTCAACCTCCTTTCTCTCTACCTTCTTTCATAAGTGATATCTTATAGGTTTTAGGTTGGTTTTGAGATTTTTCACTTGGATTTTGTCATATTTAGAGGAACAAGTAATTTGTTATGCGGCAATGCATAGTTATAAAATTATTAGCATATTTTACTTCAGGGTACTAAATGCCAACAGCATCTCTGTCATTACGACAAGCAAACCTACTCATACCCGTTTCCAAAGGCCCAATGTGAGTGCATTTATTGTCTCCCTCCTTGAGATCCACTGGTGTGGAACTTCATTTGCTTTCCTGTCTTCACTCTTTTAATAGGCAACACACCTTTGACCAGAGGCTTTTTCCCTTGATCTTTCATAGCAGAATCTCAGTTACTGTGATCTATTGTTCAAAATATTTGAAACTATTGTTTCTTCTTTCCGAACTCAAACGGCAGTCAACATTTGCTGAGATTCATATCATAGACCAAGCAGTCTTTTAGGGTGCTTCTTGTGTGTTAAGACCACTTCACATTGTGTCTCTGTGCTTGTAGTAAGTGATACTGAAACATATTCATTTCTCAAGGGCCACTCTTTCCACTGTCTATCATCATCCTCCACCCGAGGCCAAATTAGAGGAGATATAAAAGCCCTTTCATATTAGACCTTAAGTTGTAGGCTGTTACTAATCTTAGTGTGAAATAACATTTACTCATTCACGTAAAGATCATATTTGTGCTTAATAGTGCATTCACTTGCTCTTTTCTTTAATCATCTCCTATATTCAGCTTTGAGCTTTAGAAGCAGGAGTGGCATCCTCTTCCTAAATAACTTGCCACTGGAAACTCTATGAACTTTGATAAACATTGATAGCTGTAGAGGGTCTTCAGGTCTTTTGCTCATAGGGTCGCTATGAGTTGTGCCTGACTCGAAGGCAATCAACAACAACAACAACATATTGAGCTAATATCTTCCTAAAGTCAACATTTATACCTCTTTTATCTCAGTCATCTAAGATAATCTTCAAGCAGAACAGGCATAAATATATATTAATACTGAAAAAATGATTCATCTATTTCAATATTAAGTGTTTATTTAATCCAGAGATATTCTGAACTGGTTCTTCAGATTATTAACATTTTGGAAGTAGGTGAGGAAGGGAGATCTATTATTCTCTAATTATTCAAGAAGCTGGACTCTGAAGAGGAATGTGGCATCAGTATCAGAGGGAGACTCACCAAAAACCTGTGTTATGCAGATGGCACAACTTTGCTTGCTGAAAGTGAGGAGGACTTGAAGCACTTATTACAGAAGATAAACAAACAAACAAAAACACAGCCTTCACTATGGATTGCATATCAATGATTCTTACCACTTTACCGATGGGCAACATAGTGTTGCTTGGAGAAAAAGATTGAAGCGCTCAACAGCTTCAACTTACTTGCATCCACAATGAACACCTTTGATACCAGCAGCCAGGAAATCAGCAGACATGTTGCACTGAGAGTGTCTGCAGGTAGGAACCTCTCCTAATTGAGGAGTAATGATGTCAGTTGGAGAACTAAGGTGAGTCTGATTCAGGCCATCGTTTTCCTGATCACTTGCTATCCATCTGAGAGTTGGGCAATGAATAAGGATGACAAAGGAAGAATTGATGCCTTAGGGCTGTGGTGTTGGAGAAGAGTGCTGAGCATCCCAAGAACTGCTGAAAGAACAAATAAATGTCTTGGAGAGAGTGTAGCAACAGTGCTTTTCGGAGGCAAGAATGATGAGGCTCTGCCTCACGTACTTCGAGCATGTTGTTAGGAGAGGTTATTCATTGGAGAGGGACATGATGCTCAGAAAGGTGGAGGGTTGGTGAGGAAGAGGAAGACCCTCACCTGGGTGGATTGACATGGTTACTGCTGAAACAAGCCTTAATCTGTCAGAAAGTGTGAAGATGGTAATGAATAGGACAGGCTTCAGAGCTGTTGTTCATAAGGTAGCAGTGAGGCATGCTTGACATCACCTAACAAAAACAATAAGAAGGAAGAGAAAAAGAGGCTAAAATAAAAGTAAAGAGACTTAATGAAGCTACCTTCAACTTTTCAGGAAAATATTTAATAATGTCATCTATAAACAAACATAAGTGACCAGGGAAAGTTTACTATTTTGAGTGTGTTAAAAAGTTAAAATTCAAAGAAAATAAAGAGACAATGTGCAAAATTTCTGTTAACATCCTTGGGACTCCTGTACTAACCTGCACACTCCCCTAGTGGTAGCTTGGCCTCATCTGTCATTTGGCATGCTAGTTTTCATAGGTTTTGATGTTCTTCTCTAATTTGAGGCAATTTAATTTTCTGCCCACTTCACAAATAAATGTCAGCCAGAGTGACCAGAGCATTGATGTCAAGCATCTTTCTTCACACATTATATTTTTTATAAAATTGACTCTGTACTCTTTGATGTTGTCAAACACAGGCAAAATCTGCCATATAGTTTAATATATGCTCTCCTTTAAAAAGAAAAATTTAGGCACAAATTCTAGTTAATAGAAATGTGAAATTTTTAAATTGGCCTTTGACAAGCAGACAGGAAAAACCCTAAATTCAAAATAATGTATTCTATTATTTCTATTCCTCTAAAACATCAAGATAAACTACATAGACATTGGAAAAGATTGAATATAAAGATTCAATTTTTCATAAATTAAGTACAGGATACTGGTTAAGGGATCCAGTAATAGGGACATAATATTCACATCTTTGCTGTGGTTACAAGCTCTGTTACCATAGTCAAGTCATATATCATTGCTTGACTTAGTTCTTACACTGATTAATCCAACATACTTCAGTGGTACTGTGAGATTAAAGTAAGTTATACATTTCAAGTACATTATAGACTGTGGCTCATGACGAGTTCCATGGAGTGAATTTTGTCTGATACACAGCAACTACCAATCTGGTTTCCAAGGTTGTAAATCTTTAAGGTAAGAAACCGCCTCTCTTTTCTCCTGCAGAGCTGCTTGTACACTCAAAGAACCAACATTTCAGTTAGCAATGTAATACACCATTCACCCCACCACCAATATCATCACCTTCATGATGTATATTGCGCTAAGACTTAAGCATGATAAAAAGTATCTAACGACTTAGAACACATGAAAAAAGGGCTATTGCCCAATCTTCATTAATATTAAAGAAACTCTGTTCCTGGCTTATTTCCAGTATTTTGGTTGTTTGTTTCTAAAAAACATTGCTTCATTAGCAGCAAAACATTTTTAATATTTGAAAATCCCATTCTAATTTGAGACTAAAGTTTAATTTCATTGTGGTAAAGTGTGATGAGAACACTTATATTCATTAACGTTAATAGAAGCAAATGTATAATTTCAAAGCATCAAGATAAGAAAATAATCCTTTAGGGAGAATTTCAGTTGAAGAAAGAAACAAAGAAAAAACCATTAACTAAGCCTGCCACTCACTCTAGAATTTTTTTTTCTGCAGTGCCTGACTGCTTGTGATGTCAATATCATTACATTACAACTTGCTTAGTTAAGGTCCATATCAGAATGTGTAATGGAAAAAAATGCTAATTTCTTTGTTTTGTGGGTAAAATTATTGAGTAAAGGTCAGAGGTTTAGATACATCATACATCACTCAGTAATATATAGAATTCTTAAAAGAATAAATCATTAGAATTGTCTAAGACATCATATATCTTCCAAATATTAAGAGCACATTTTAATACACATTTTCTTGACCCAAGTGAAAAAAGCACCTGTCTTTTCATATATTTAAAACTATGTTAACAACAACAAAACCGTAATTTATTGCTCTCAAGTTGCTTCCCATTCAAAGCAACCCTACTGAGCAGAATAGAATTGACCCATACAATTTCCAAGACTATACATTTTTGTTGAAGTAGACCGCTAGATCTTTCTCCTGCATCTCAGCACATTCCAAAATAAAACCCAACCTTTTTGCTGTCAAGTGAACTCCAGCTCATAAGAACTCTCTATTTGGTTTCCAGTGTTGTAAATCTATATAGTTTCCGTGTTTCTCCCACAGTACAAGTGGTAAATTCCAACTTCTGCCTTTTCAGTTAGTCATCCAGTATGTAATCTACTACAATACCAGTGTTCCTTATCTGTTGTTGTTTGGTGTCTTTGAGTATTGCTCATAACGATCCAAGTGCAACCCAAGATCTGAACCCTGACCTATTCTGTGCCATCCTTATCTCTTACATACTTGAGAACATTGATGTAGTTATTGTGTCAACTCAATAGGTTGAGAGTCTTCATTTTTATCACTGCACCTCCCTTTCCAAGCAAGTAGTCAGTTGTTGTTGTGGTGGTTATGTGCCTGGAGTCGTTTGTGACTCATAGGAAGTAAACAATGGCAACTTAATAAAAACATGTTGATTTGAATTACAATCTTTGGTTAAGGGGAGAGGGTGGGAAAGAAAAGCATATCATGGAAGTTCTAGTTGCTCTTGAGTCAGAGTCTCCAACAGGTTTTCAGAGACTGTAAATCTCATGAGAAGAGATTCCCCATCTTTCTCCTGTGGATTTGGATCATCTGGCTTTGGCTTGACAGTGCTACTCCTTCCCCAGTAGTCACCAGACATCCCTAGAATATGAGAATACAAGGAGTGTAAGAGAAAAGGAGCAGTGAAAAGAAAATAAAGCCATCAGAGACAATGGAGAAAGGACCTTCACGAATTCCCACTTCGTGGGAAGTGCACTAACCAGTTACCTGCACACTGATGAGACTCTTCATTCCACCGCAGTATGTCTTCTGCAGTCCTTACAAGATCTCATTTAAAAGTGTTTAGAAGAGCACGAGGTTCAAATCCACTACTCTGCTGGAGAAGGAGGGGCCATCTCCTCCTGTACCAGTCAGATCCAATTTGATGGCACACACACAAAAAATAATAAAATAAAACTTAAAGAACAGAAGTATTAGAAGACCAAGACAAAGGAAATATGAGTTGGCCCATTGCAAAGGCAAAAACATCTCAAGTATTTCCCTGTGGGTCTTGTAAAGGATAGAGCTCATTTCTTACATGTCAGACTTTTGTCAGGGGAATAAGACTTCTTATCACTGCCCAGGCGAGTGAGGGTGGAATGAATGTTAGAAGGACTGTTTTTGGTAGCTTGCTTTCTCAAGCTTTTCTTAGAAGGAAGGGAGATTTGCCCATAGTAAGGTGAAGGCTGATTTCCACTGGCCCATACCCCAAAGATATGGAGGTTCTGCCTTCTGCATTTTGCCCCCTCATCCATGCTGTCATTTTCACTGTCTTTTCCGTTTTCTCTTTCCTCATTCTTTTTGCTTCTCTCTCACTCCCCTATCATCTCCTTCTTTCTTCTACCTCTAAGTACTCTCCTATCCTAGCTTCTGCTTCCTGCCTGCTTGTGTCTCAGTCAGAACTTGTTCTCTACAGTAATCCTGTCAGAATTTGAGCCAGGAATTCTGAATTTCTATGATGCCATTTATCCATAAAAAAAAAAACAAAAAACGATGCTTTAACTAGATTGGTATGTGGCTCCCTGTGTCTGGGCACAACTGGTTTGACGCTGCAGGAGAAAAAGAGTCAGTAGTTTGGCTTATCTCAGTGTTCAATATGCCTCTAAATCTTAGGAAATGTAAACACACAAGTTTAAAAAAAATATTGAGCAGAACCTCTCTGTGGTCAGGAGAAGGGTTTTGGAGTCGAAATTACTTTATAACTCTGCACAAATAAGAGAGAAAACAAATGTTATGGATTGATTTATGTTCCCCCTAATATTACAGTCAAGTCAGAACTGTAATATCTAACCCAAGATGACTGGTGTCCTCATGCAAAGAAAGATCCAGAGAAAGGGCAAAGAAGACCTTGAGAAGATAGAAATTGGACTTATTCTGTCACAGAGTGCTTTTGTATCCATGTACCCAATTATTATCTTATATCTCTTGATAATGAAGACCAAAGAGATGTGGCATAAACAAACAAACCAGAGCCTCTGTTACTGAGTCATTTTCCACTCCTGCAGCTGATGTCTAGGGCGATAAATCTTTTAGGGAGGGAACTGCCCATTTTTCACGTATAGAGCTTCAAGTGCATTAGAACAGCCAAACTTTGAGTAGAAGATATATAGCTAGCTAGCTA
>NW_006399772.1:25077208-25081687 GCF_000299155.1 Elephantulus edwardii
AAAAAAAAGTTCTTTTATTGGAATACAGTGTCCCTCCCCCTCCCCGACCACTTTACTATACAACTCTTATTCTGGACTCTTGTCATGCCAACAATACCTAATCATATATTCCTTTTTTACAGTTCTCTCACTCATCTGTTTCAATGCCGAGTACATTATTTATCCCCTCTTTTCTTAATTTCCCCCAACCTTCATGTCAGTCCTATTTTAAGGTCTTTTAAGTCCACTTTCCTCTTGACTCTCATCTAACTCATATGCCTGGGGCTGGTCCCTAAGATGTTACTTCAGCAGGAGCAGGTAATATACTTTGTTTTTAGAACAGCTGATCTAGTTAATTAATGATGAGATGGGAAACGCAGTAATTTGCTTAATTTCTTTATTACTCTGAACCCATTTCTACAAAGTAAGAGTATTAATTTGGATGATCTGTAACTGTTTTGGTTGTTATAATGGACCATTGAATTGACTGTGACTCCTAGCAACCTTATGTACAATAGCTCTGAAACCTGCCCTATCCTGAGCCAATCTTACCATCTCCAACATCACTACCCCTATTTCACCAATTATTGTGTTAATCCACCTCATCCAGGATCTTCCTGTCCTTCACTGTCCCTCCATGCTTCCAAGCAGAATGTCTTTTTCCTAGGACTGGCCCTTCCTGGCCACATGCCCAAAGTATGTAAGACAAAGCTTCAAAATCCTGGCCTCCCAGGAGCAACTTGGTTTACCCTTTCCTGAACAGACACATTTGTTCTCTTGACCATCCACAGTATGTTCAATTCTCTTCTCTAGCACCACAGGTCAAAGACATTGATTTTTCTGTTATTTTTAGTTATTGTCCAGCTTTCTGACGCATAACAAGTAATTACAAAGACAATGGCCTAGATCAGGCACACCTTAATCTCTAGACTAACATCATTCCTCCTTTCCACTCTGAAGAAGTCTGACAGCAGATTATCCCAGTGCAATTCATACAGCCTTTGAAACCTATTCTTTCAGTGACTTTAGTTACTTAGCATCGATGTAGAACTTCAAACTTTAATTCCTTTCACTCTTTACTTTGATAATGCTATTTTTCTATTTCATTATAGTACCTGCAGAAATTCAACTACTTATATTTATTTTCCTGACTTCTTTCTCACCTGACATTACAAAAGCAAATGCAATTTTATTACAGTAACACTGCTTATTTTATTAATGACAATTTTGAAATCCTAGTCACATCAATGCTATATATATATATATAAAGCAGCTCAGGAAGATGAGATTTCATCTAGTATTTCATGTCTTGGAATGTTGTTATAAAACGTACAGAATTTTATCTGAGAAGATGACAAAGCATTTGATGGCACTGAAGTTTTGTGATAAAAAAAATCTGTGCTTTTGCTTATGTTCGATTGTTTGGGAAGAGAATCCATCCATACTGCTTATCAGATTCTTAAACGTCAGTGACCAGAAACCATTCTTGTGGTTTCTTTTCAAATGCAAGCTGGTCTGTGTTCTTATTCTTCAATATGTTCTTCCGGTTTTTATAAGTGATTAAAATGAAAGTAAAAATTGCCAAGTGTCTGTCTTCTGATTGGTCTCAGGGTAGCATTACTTTTTAAAAGTGAGCAACCACATTCATTCTTTTTTAAATGATTATTTATTGAGTAGTGCATTAATTAGGGCTTTGCCTATGAAAAAAATGAAGCTAAGCAACGTTGGTTTATTTAAGCACAAAGAAACTTTATTAAAGACTATTCAGTAATTTACAAAATAGTTGACTATGGTGGTTATTCAGGCATGAACTTAATCAGCAAGGAGAAAATGGCAAACAAAAATCATGCCTCAGAACTCATTTGATGAAGCACAGCTGTCACAACAGAGAGAAGGAAAAGCTAACTTTCACCTGCCTCTTATACACCAGTGAGCTCTGGTGGCTTAGTGGTAAGAAACTGGGCTGCAATCCCAAAACCATGAGGTTCGAATCTGCCGGCTGCTTTGTGGAAGAATGAGGGACAATTTCCTCCTGTGTGCTTAAACTGTCTCTGAAAACCTGCAGATTTCTGCTTTATCTCCAAATCTAAAGTCTTGCCGAAGATGTCAAAGCCTTGGAGGAAGCAGATACTTACTATTAACTAGTGAGTCAGTCCACCTTGTCTAATGAAACTTATTAAAGGAATGAGTTCTCATAACCTGGAGATTCTCAGTGTTATCCATGATTTGTTGTAATCCACAGTCATATGACTTTGTATTGTCAAGAATGATTTGGAGATCTGAATCTTGTGGCTTCTTGTTGTTGTTGTTCTTATGTGTCATTGAATTGCTTGCAACTCATAATGACCCTATGTACTCTGAACCCTGTGCTATCCTGAGCCAACCTTATTGTCTCTGAGACGCCTACCCCCTATTATTTCAATCACTGAGTCAATCGTCTCATTGACGGTCTTCCCTTCCACCGCTGTCCCTCGACCCTCCCAAGCATAATGTCCCTCTCCAAGGACTGGTCCCTCCTTGCAACATGACCAAAGTATGTCCCACAGAGCTTCAGAATCCTTGCCTCCAAGGAACAGCCTGGTTTCACCCTCTCTAGGATTAGTGGTAAGGAATTACACTGGCAATTCAATACTGTTGTTGTTATGCATCATTGAGTTGACTATGACAATAGCTCTGAACTCTTCTTTATCCTGAGCCAATCTCACTGTCTTTGACACACCCACCCTCATTACTTGCAATAGTACACGATTGAAATCCACCAGCTGCTCTATGGGAGAAAGATGGACCATCTCTTTCTGTGTGATTTACTGCCTCTTAAAAACCACTGGAAGATCAGCGATGGGTCAGTTCACACTTACACGGTGACAGCAATAACAGTTTGCATTTTATTAAGTGTCCTATTGGTCTGCGGCCCTCGGGCCTGGCTCAAATTAGGGTTTTTTTTGTCAAACATTCTTCTAGGTGGTATAGCACTGGTCTGTCTATTTGCTGTACAGAGGTAACTTGTGGTTGCTGTGATGCTAAACGTTGTAATACAGATGTGCCAAATGTGATATGGTTACCCCCTGTTGGACAGTGTTTGGTGGAGCTTCCTGATTAAAACGAGCTTGGGAACAGGAGTGGCATCTACTTCCGAAATGGCTTGCTTCTGGAAACTCTATGAATAGTGCTCAGGTCTTTCATTCATAGGGTACCTATGAATCGTCTACGACTCAACAGCACCTAACAACAACAATTGGTCTGGTAGTGTACTAGGTTAAATTTAGGGTTGCCAGCTAAAGGTCAATAATTTGAACGAACTAGTTGCTCTGTGGGAGGAGAGGCGGTATCTTTAAGATTTACAATCTTGGAAGCCCAAAGGAGGATAACTGTGAAGCAGAATAATCAAACATTTGAATAGGCATGCTGGTGGTGCAGAGGTAGAAGCATTAGACTGCTGTGCAAAAGCTTGTGGTTTGTAGTGTAGGGAGTAGGGAGATAAGTCACTTTAAACACACACACACACACACACACACACACAAAACACCTGGAAAGAGCTTGTGAAATTTTCAGGGACCTTTTCATGTTGTTGCTGATGGCAAATGTTCCAATTAAAGAGAAATCTTTCCTAATTTGAGGCTTCAGCTTGGCCTTGACCACTTTCTTTGAATAGAAACAAAAAGAAACACATAGAAGACAAAGACATTTAAGAGGCTTGACAGTCCTTTACAAAATTCCGCCACGCAGAGTACTTCTTGTAGACCATTAGAAATTAATTAATACCTTTGCTGGATAGTTCAAGAAGCGTTTTTTGCAGCTTCCATGTATTCCTTGGAGTAAAAGGGAAACGAACCTCTGTTTCTACTTCATGCTTTATTATTCAAACTAATGCCCAATTTTATCTACTACTGTCACCTAACACCTTTGATGTCCCTGAATGCCGAAATTCACAGGAGACAATGCAAATGGTTGGGGGGGTTAGTGCCAAGAGCAAAGACATACACCTTTCATAATTTCTATGGCAACCCTGAACTTCTTGAAAATGAACCTATTGATGGATTAGCAGCTAATTAGCCTGACTGGCTTGTCACCTGTCATTGAGGTCACTCAGACTGCGTCTTCTATGGGAAAATAAACACTTTTTCACTAGGGTTCAAAGAGTCAAATTACAATCACTTCTTTCTTGTTGTTGTTGTTACGTGCCGCCAAGTCGCTTGCGACTCATTGCGACCCTGTGTACAATAGCCCTAAACTCTACTTTGTCCTGTGCCAAGCGCACTGTCTCTGACACTCCCATCCAGATTACCCCAGTCACTGAACCAATCCACCTCACAGAGGGTATTCCCCTCCTGCACTGTCCCTCCACCCTCCCAAGCATGATATCCCTCTCCAAGGACCCATCTCTCCTTACAACATGTCCAAAGTATGTTAGACAGAGCCTCAGAATTCTTGCCTTCAGGGACCCACCCAGTTTAACCTATTCCAGGATGAATCTGTTTGTTTTCCTAGGAGTCCATGGTA
>NW_006399772.1:25082594-25084067 GCF_000299155.1 Elephantulus edwardii
TGATGTGCTGTTCCAGTCGTTTTCGGATAATCTTCAGTAGAATCTTGCTTGCGTGTGAAATCAATGAGATTGTTCTATAGTTTCACACTCTGTTGGGTCACCTTTCTTTGGGATGGGAACAAATATAGATCTCTTCCAGTCAGTTGGCCAAGTGATTGTTCTCCAGATTTCTTGGCACAACTTGGCGAGCATGTCCAGGGCAGCATCTGTTAGCTGAATGTCAATTGGTATACCATCTATTCCTGGAGCCTTACTTTTTGCCATTTCCTTCAAGGCAGCCTGAACTTCTTCTTTCATCACAATAGGCTCTTGCTTATAAGTTGTTTCATGAAATTCTTCTGTATCTGCCTAAAGAAAACATTTCTTCCATCATTACCATGTCTTCACGTACTTCACATATCCAGTTAAAGCTGATATTCAGATACCTTGCCTGACTCCTCGTTCAATTTTTAAATGCCCAAATTTCTGCATCTGTGTCTTGTGGAAATCTTGTGTGGTTGTGTCTGTTTTTCTTTTATTTCCTTCATCCATTTATGCTATTCTTTTTCATCATATGTGTGCTTTTGGTGGAGCTACTAAGTGCATGTGCTGTGATATGAAATTATAAAATTGACAGAGATTTCAATGAAGCATCAGGGTTTTCCAAGACATGCAGGATGCTTTTTGAAAGCACTTTATAAATATGTATGGAGATTGATGGAAATGGGTGTTATTTTTGCAATATAGAATGTTATTTTTGTTTTAAAAAAAGCAGATTTCGGCCCCCACTTAACTCTGCTTTTGCCACCTTCCTAAATTCACTGTCTTCCCACTCCTGTCCTAGTAGTTTTTCACTGCAGATTTAACAGATCACTGGCTATGCTTGATACATTCAGGACATTTCTAAATGTACTCGACAAAGTTGGGTCTTACCATTCTTTCTTCCTTATAAATAACCAAAGAGACAAGTGCTTTCATCAATCTGAATAGGAATTGAGACAGAGATAAGAAACTTCAGAAATAAAAGCCTAAGATGAACTTCCTTTTACAATGCCCTGTGTGGGGGATGTGTACAAAGAAGGTGCTAACAGATGCAATTTTTTTCTAATTTTTATTCTCTCTGCAAATGTTTTCACTCTTTCTTTAACATACTTCCACATGTTTTGCCCAACAATGTCTTGGTAAAAGTAGATTGTGAGGTGCTGGGGATATAATGAATGTGGCCCCAATGGAGTTGTCTATAAGGTGTCGGTCTACTGTACAAAAGCCCAAGCATTGAAGTCCCAAGCATTGAAATCCTCCAGCCTCTCTGAAAGACAAAGACAGGAATCTCTTCAGGTAAAGATTTATAGCCTCGGAATTCAGACGTAGGGTCACTGTCAATTGAAACTTTGATCCCAGTGGTTTTTAGTCAATGGAAACTCACAAACAAGATAGCTAACCCTGAGGAAATGAGTGTAAATGGAGCTTTAGGATATTGTTGTTGTTGTTGTT
>NW_006399772.1:25084447-25089484 GCF_000299155.1 Elephantulus edwardii
GTCCAACTCTCTGATGCATAAGAAGTGATTGCGAAGACCATGGCCTGTACCAGATGCACCTTAGTCTCCATATTAAAAGAGTAAAATCCAACACAAATGTTCACAATGATGTTTTGTACAAAAAAATGTAGTTTTACTCGATAGTGTACCACATGACCACTCACATGCACATGGATGCATGGATAGCGCATGTTGAGCTGTCATCTCTCAAACCTGTGTGTGACTGTGAACGCGGCCACTGACTTCTGTGCAACTTCCGGATTGTGAAATTCATTCTGCTTTTCCTTACTCAGGTAACAGGGAACATTTCAACATGCACTGGCAGTGGGACCATAATTGTAATGGTCTCTGGTTGGGAGGGGAGTCTATTTCTAGTAATGTTCTTTTAATAGAATAATACTTACGAGTATGTAAACCCCTCACATTCTTTTGAAAATATACCATTATAGAAAATGAAATAGCATATACTATCTGCCATGAGCCATTTCCCTCATTGGTTCAAATAATCACCTACCTTGTACTTTATCTTATCCTGTGATAATAATCCCTGTTTCCCCCATAGAATTTGCTGCTGATTTTCATGAAGAGAAATAAAACAATAATATAGCTGCTAGAAATGTGCAAGGCATGAGAAATGAACTTTTTGAACAAGAAGCAATCTACTGTGATTGGTATTCATATTTTAATGAAGTATTCAAATATTGAATGTAGAAAACAAATATCTAAGATCAATTTTTTTTGGTTCATCTCTTGTCCTGATTTCCATATGTTTATTTATTCACCCAGACTTATTCTCTTGCCATCTGTTTCTCAAGCTAGAATAGACTCTAGACTATACTGCAATAATGTTGAAACCCATGAAATCTAGTGGTTTACACACTGTACGTCTGTTCTTTTTCTAGTAAAGACTTGGGAGATTGGTGCAGGTCGCATATATTTTACTAGATTGCTCTACTCTCTTTCCTTAGAGTGGAACATAGACAATTTCTGATCCTGTTTACCAACAACATTTACCTCCATAGGCTCCACAGAGATGGGAACACATGGTAAGGACGAGAATAGCACCATGTCAAGTGTACCCTGAGAGGTACAGGGATGTACAATGAGCCACAGGGTTGAGGAAGAAATGGCAGATGGACTAACCCTGACCCACATGTAGCACCAAATTTACACAAACATCTTGACCTTGGAATCTAAACATGTCAGTAAGTGAGGAATATGTACTGTTTGTTTAGTTATGAATATTCTTTGACTCATCTGTTTTTTTCTTTCATGTGATATGAATAATGTACAGCGCCTAACTTCAAAGTGGGAGAAAGATGGGCATTTATATCCTGAGCAGTTTTCTGCTTCTGAAAACCTGGAGGATTGCAACTATGCATGAGTTCTGACTCAATGATACACAACAATAACAACAACAAAAGACTGACCATGAAAGATACTATAAGGAAAAAAAAAATTATCAAAGCAGGCAGGTGATACTCATCTTGGTTTCTTAAAAGAATAGGCACTGAAATATCATAAAGTTTTCTAGTCTTTCTTATGTATCAGAAGTTATTGTTGTTGTTGTTATTGTTGTTGTTACATGCTATTGAATCGAATACAATCCATTGAAACTCTATGAGCAAGAGATCTAAACCCTGCCCTGTCCTGTGCCATCCTCACACTTCCTGATACACTCAGGCCCATTATGACAGTCACAGCCTCGTTCACTTGGTTGAGAGTCTTCCTCTTCTTCACCAACCCTGTGCCTTTCTAAGCATCATGCCCTGCCTCATGAAATAGCCCCTCCTAGCAACATGTTTGAAGTATGTGAGGCAAAGTTTTAAAATCCTTGCCTCCAAGGAACGCCGCCTTCACTCTCTCCAAGATATATTTGCATGTTACTTTAATCCATGGGATGTTTGCTTGTTGTTATTGTTAGGATCTATTGAGTCATGTATGACTCATAGCGACCCTATAAACAAACGACCTGAACTCTGTTCTATCCTGCACCATCCTCACACTTCCTGACAGACAAACAGACACTGTGTTTGTCACTGAGAGTCTTTCTCTCCTTCTCTGACCCTC
Source organism: Elephantulus edwardii (assembly GCF_000299155.1). Classification (NCBI taxonomy): domain Eukaryota; kingdom Metazoa; phylum Chordata; class Mammalia; order Macroscelidea; family Macroscelididae; genus Elephantulus; species Elephantulus edwardii. The sequence continues at coordinate 25,086,518 of NW_006399772.1, forward strand.
CACCCTTCCCAGCATCCTGTCCTTCTCCAAGGAATAGCACCTCCTCCAAGGAACAGCACCTCCTAGCAACAAGGCCAAAGTTCACGAGGCAAAATTTTTTTAAACTACTGTTGTTTCTTTTGGCAGTACATGGGATATTCAGCACTCTTCTTCAACATCACAGCTCAAAGGCATCAATTTTTCTTCTGTCATCTTTATTCTTTGTCCAACTCTCAGATGGATAGCAAGTGATCAGAAAGACTACGGCCGGACTCAGATGTAGCTTAATCCTCAAACTGACATCATTACTCCTCATTAATTTTGAAAGGTCCCTAACTGCAGACTTTCTCAGTGCAATATGTCTCCTGATTGCCTGACTCCTGGTACCAAGGGTGGATTGTGAATCCAAGAAAGATCAAGTTGTTGAAAGTTTCAGTCTTTTCTCCATCTATCATGATGTTGCCTGTCAATCCAGTGGCAAGAATCTTTGTTTTCTTGATGTTGAGATATAATCCATATTGAAGGTTACTTTCCTTGATCTTCTGCAACAAGTGTGTTAAGTCCTTCTCACTATTAGCAAGCAAGGATGTGTCATCCGCACAAAGCAAGTTATTGATGAGTCTTCCTCTCATCTTGATGCCCCATTCCTCATCATAGAGTCCAACTACTCAGATAATTTGCTCAGCATACAGATTGAATAAGTATGGAGAGAAAATACAACCTTAACACACTCTATAGGGTCCTATAGAACCTTAAAACATTAGTATAGAAGAAAGACGTGCAATTTAGTCTTCACCAATTAAACATCCTGCTTCCATCATCTTTTCTTCTAACTTTGATCCTGTCTTCATAGGTGGCTATGATTTTGCTAGGACCACTTGAGTAATACAAAACAATCTCCCCATCTTAAGATCTTTAATGATATCTGGTATTAGGTGCTGTTGAGTCAAGTATGAACAACAAATCTGAATTCTGTCCTATCATGTGCCATCCTCATCATCTCTAATACACTCACGCCCATTGCTACAGTCAACATGTCAATCCATCTCACTGGGAGTTTTATCTCTTTTGCTGACCCCCTACTCTTTCAAGCATGATCTCTTCTGTCAACATGCCCAAGGAAAGAGATGAAGCTTTGTCGCCCATCCTCCAAGGATCACTCAGACTGCACCTTTTCTAAGACATTCTTGTTCGTTCTTTTGGCAGTCCAGGGAACATTAAGAATTCTTAACCAATGCCACAGCTCAAAGGCATCAATTCTTCTTCAGTCATCCTTATTTGTTGTCCAACTCTCAGATGCACAGCAAGTAATGGAAGACCATTTCCTGAATCAGGCATACCTTAGTATATCTGGAGATTACTTTTTGAATTCTCAAAGTTCCCAAGATTTAGGATATGAACATATTAATAGGTGGAGATAGTATTGTTAAGTGTGCCAATTTAAACAGATGTCTATAGCGATCTAATGAGAATGATATGGATTAGATATGTGAAATTGAGTATGAAGAATTACATTTGACAGATACTAACTTAGGGATAAAAAAAATTGACCTTTGTCTTTGTATATGAAATAAAAGAGACAGGTCTATCTACTAATTCCCTACTTTCTTAAACTTGGTTTATAATAGGATGACTATCCCTAGGAGGAGGATTAAGCACTTTAAATTGTTGCTCACTCCATTCTATTCTCATGTTTATGTAAATACTCAAATACCCTGTGGTTTCTTTCCTATGCACGGGTTGGCCATCAGGTGTTCCTTAAATGCAGCCTCTCAAGAAAATAAAGTTTCATCAGGACCATCTGGCATCTCTACATTCGCAGGGGAAAAGAGTGGCAGACACAACCTGGCTGGGAGGTTCAGTTCATGGAATACAGTCCAGCAAAGCACCAGCGATACTGATCTGCTGTCTCTAAATGGTCAGCCGAGGTCATTTTATTGCCACACATTCTATTATTAGCCATATGAAATGCGCAGTCCGTGTGCTCCTTTTTTATCACTTGAGATCAGATTCATAATAAGCTTTATACCACATACTCGGCTAAGTACTGACATAGCACAGAAAATGGTCACAACCAGAAGTGGATGTTGATGCCTAATACATGTAAATGTAACAAGAAGCCATTCGACAATGAAAGTTAGTTCCCATATGGCACTACCATCTGGAACATAAATCCATAATGGTACTCAGGTAGTATTTTTTGCAACAAAGAACTCAGGTCTTCCCAAGCCTTTTTAAATACCACTTATGAAGTTCGCTGATAACATTAGTGTTGATAAATGACAATTATACATATATACACAAACTTGCATTCATCAAGGTAGGCTTTGGAATCGTTGGGCTTCTATTAACGGAAAGTACATTGTAAACTAATTGGTCTCTCAGCGAATGCTTGCAGCTGGTGTAGTAATTGGGATGTGAAAAATTTTAATTCCATAGGAGTGTGGAAAACAGCATGCGTCTATTAAGATTCTTCTTTGTTTTCCTACTCAGGCTCCTTGCAAATATTAACTAGGCACTTTACTTAATTCTTCTCTTACATTCTCATTTCACAGGTAGATGAATAGGAAAAAGAGAATTTGTCATTTACTTGTAACTGAAATAAATAAAAAGTGGAGTTTCCTAGTTGTCACACGAGTTCAGGAAATGAGGATGGCTTTGTCAGAGCACCGTCATAAGGGCTAGTCTTTTTAATGCCATTAATTCATCCATGATTCAGATTCATTGATCCATGATGATTCAGAACCTCCAAGAATCTAATGAGAATGGTTCATTTTTACTGGTAACCTTTCAAAAACTTTCAAATTCTATATGAATCCTTTTGATTTTTGTAGAAATTCAAGTGGCTTTGACTTAGAAACTTGTCTAATATCCATCATGTATTTTTCAATTATATCCTTTTCAAGATGTTTTACAAGTTGTAGCAACAACAAGCCTCTCTATATGCTTTGATTTTATGTATATGTATATGTCCCTCTCCAAGGACCC
>NW_006399772.1:25090384-25118076 GCF_000299155.1 Elephantulus edwardii
ATGTATATGTATATGTATATGTATATGTATATGTATATGTATACACATATATTATACACACACATATACTTATTAACACAGAATTGGCGCACCCACACACACATACTTATTTAACACAGAATTGGTTCCACAACTGCTGTTTTCTGTAGAATGAGGGTTGAGGAAGTTTAGGGCTGAATTTCAATATGATCTATCTGAAAAGCATGCAATAAAGAGCAGACAGATTGATTTCCTTGAAACCTGTCATAATGATATTGCACAGGAGACGGGCTCAGCTTCAGGCTTATTCTTCATTGATCCCGGACTGAAAGCAGCGTGCTGCCCATTCAGTCCCTCTTGTTTCCTTATTAGAGCTTACTTGGGAAACATGAAATAATAACAGAAGATTTTGGAAAGATCTTTGTAGACCGAATCCATACATATATGCACACATCGTGCCTTTCATCCTCCAGATAGAGTTCTGGTGGTGTTGTTGGTAGGGAATTAGACTCCTGACCCAACGTGGTCCCTTTCTAGTGGTTCAAATACACCAGGGGCTCTGTAATGGTAAGGATGGCAGTCTCCTCCCCTGCAACCTCCAAAAACTCACCAGAGATCAGTTATGAAGTGATACTAGCATAAAGGTGACGACTATACCCTTCAAATAAATGCCACTACTCCCACTAAGACAAGTAAGGATTTTGGTATGTCTCCTCCTCCCCCCAAAAATATACTGAGATCTTAAATTCTGTACCTCTAAACATGGTCTTGTTTGGAAATAAGAGTCTTTGGGAACGTTGTTACATAGACTAACTTCAGGTCAGATAGGAGTAAACAAAAGAACAGAACAAAATAGTTGTCATTGAATGAATTCTGATTCAAGGGGACACTCTGTGCTACTGAGTGGGATTGATCTCTATAGTCCTTATTCATGACTGTGAACTTGGAAATAAAGATCGCCAGGCTTTTCTTTCAAGGCTCCTGTGGGTAAGTTCAAATTGCCAGGCTTTCTCTTTATGGTTGTGTGAAAACCGCATGCTCCACCCAGAGACCTTCTGCATGAGAGAAAAGAAGAAAATTGACACCATACAGAGTTACACAAACACTCAAATTTGAAAGAGATAAGTGACAAAGGAAGGCCAAGCATTTGCAAGAGCCAATAGAAACTAGAGATGAGGAAGGAACGTAAAATAGTTCCTCTCCTAGAATCCTCAGAAGAAATCAGCATGACCAATGCTCTGATTGGTAATCTTAGCCCTAGAAATGCAAGAAAATCAATTTCTGTTCTTTCAAGTCACTGTGGTATTTTGTTATAGCAGCCCCAGGAACTAAAAGAGGGTCCTTCTATCATAAAATTAAATTGAATATGTACTAAGCTTGTGTCCATTATGCTTTTTATTGCTATAAATTCCTCGAATGGCGAGCGTGAGTAATGCGCAAAGCATAGCTGAATTGGACCCTCTCCTTTGTGAGGAGAAGCTCTTCGTCTTTGTCATACCTCTGTAATGGGAGAGCTTTAGTTATTAGCTGAATATAATTTCATAAAGATGTGTATTTGAAAGTAAAATAGAATTCATGATTCTGTCCCTGAGTGGCGTATTTAAATTCTGTTCACAGTGAGGTGGTACATATAATTGCATTTTGGAATTTGAGGTGTCAGTGGTGGAGGCAGAGCTTTGTTGGCATTAAATATGCCTGTGTGCCCATTCTTAGCTCTCTCGTGCCAGGAAACATCAACAAAAGGATGTGGGAAGAGTTGAATGACACTGATGTTGTTCAAGAAACCATCATTAATCAACCAAGGACTGAGGACTGAAGGTCTAATTCACTTTCTGTTTTCAACTGCCAGATACATGGATATTCTGCGGGAAGGTTCAGTGGGACGTGGCAATGGTTCAGTGGGACAGATTAGCAAGCCTGGACTGTGACTGCAAACGGGGGTGACAGGCAGCAGTGCACATTTCTCCCCACTGTTCTATTAGGCCAATTGTGAATGCTTTTCTAATTGAAATAATTACAAATCTGAAATGAGTCTGTGGAATTTGAAACTACCTAACTAACTGTAGGATAAGAGTGTCAGTGTTATTCAAATGAGAAATTGAAAATCCATCTTCTTCTTCATGCAAGGATGCAGGACTTTTAAGGCTTATCGGTAATACAAAATATGTCACCTCATCATGTCAGTTCATCGCACAGATTAAGAATGTTGCTTGAGTAGTACTTTGAGATTATGGCTATTAATTTATCTTTGATGTGGGGATTCTGTAGTAAGAAGCAATTTAACACTTATATTTCTTATTTAGTATTGAAATTTATTTCCTTGCATAACACACTATCTCAAATTGTTTTCCTTTAATGAAAGCAAGATTGATGTTATTTCCACATTTATGTATGAAGATTGGTTCACATCATTCCTCTAGTTAAGAAACACACATACTCTGAATGAATAAACAAAACTCAAAACTCACGTAGCACAGTTCTACACTGCTTCCTATAAGAGTATTGAATATTCCGTGGACTTCCTAAAGAATGAACATCTATGTCTTGGAGAAGATGCAGCCAGAGTTCTTCTTGGAGGCAAAGATGATATAGCTTCACCTTACACAGGGGGTCACGTTGTTCTGAGGAGCTATTTTTTTGAAGAGGGACAACATGCTTGGAAAGTTAGAGGGTTGGTGACAGGGAGAAAGACCTTCAGCCAGGTCGATTGACACTTAGGGACTGCAGCAATAGACTTGAGCATGCCAGAGAGGATAAGGATGGCACAGAATAGGACAAGGTTCAGATTTGTTGTTCAGAGGGTTGCTCTGAGTCCTACTCTCCTTGCTGGCACCTCACCTCACAACCATAACAACAACCTAGTCAAGATGAAATTTGTTTACTTTGGTCAATGTCCACTGTTCACTGTTTGAAACCTTGTAATGTTCCTAGGGACTCTGATGGTGCTCACAGCCTGGGACACTTATATTTACAATCTGTCTCTTCATCTTTTTCTCTCCAGAATCTTATGCTGTACTTTTCATATGTCCCTGTTAATCTCCTTTGGTGACATGGTCTCAAGGGAGTTGATCTGCTAATCCAAACTCAGTGCCACGGTAGTGGTTCAAATCCACCAGCAGCTTCATAGGAGAAAGATGGGCAATTTTCTCCCTCTGTATTTACAGTCTCCAAGAACCCAAAAGAGAAACAGCTTTTAGTTGGTTCCGGTTCATTGACAAATATCTGAATAAACTAGTGATAGCATTACTTTACCCGATTTAAGAGATCTTAGCTCTTACCTTTTGTTTCTTTTATTCTTGTTTTCTAATTTAATCATAGAAAATATATTACACCTTTCATAGGACTCTTCCTTATTTAGGTTTTCATAAACTTTCTAAGTTAAAGGTTATTTATGTATGTGATCTTTGTTGTTTTGTTTCACTGTATATGTGTTCATAGAGTGGTATATAGGAATCAGGAAGAAATTAGATAATCTTTCATTTCCATTCCAAAGCCTAGAAGCTTATGATCTATAAGAATTGAGAAGTGGTTTACAAAAAGTGTAAGACTGGAGTTATCAATAGTTCATAAAGGGGAAAAGAGAAGTATAACCATTGTGATAATTCGCTACATTGTTAAGTGGTATTACATTATATTAATTGCCTAAGCCTGCTGTCACAAAGCAGTACAAAGTGACTGTGCTATAATGATTTATTGTCTCACAGTTCCAGAGGCCAAAGGTGTCATTCTATTTCCTAACTCATGTCCCATCTAAAGTCTACAGGTGAAGGTCTTTTCTTTCCCAGCTGATGGTCCCCCGAAGTATTCCTTATCTTTACATTGCTATCTTCTACTTGCTCATTGTGTCTTTTTTTCCTTTCACAAGACACTTCTCAAATTAGATTTGGGTGAAGGACTCCATTTCAAAAGCAATGCCACATTCACATTTTGGGAAGCACACAATATAATTAATCTTACATGTGTAGCATACAACTAGGTATAATGACTCCTGTCTTCATTTACAGATTAAATTAATGCTCTTAATAATGTCTGATACTTAAATCAGTGTGAGAAGTTTTCGTACAGTTCACTAAGTCTCATATACAGTCATTTGTTAAGTATGAAAAGAGAGAAGAAATGTGAGTTTCCAAGTGTATGTAATAAAAAGAGTAAAAAGTGGAAAATGAGTCAAAACAAAAAACACAAACTCATTGTCTTCGAGTCAAAACCAACTCAGAGCAGAACCCCCCCCCCCTCCAGGTGAGTTTCTGAGGCTGTAAATCACACAGGAATAGTTTAACCATCTTTCTCCCAGGGAGCTACCAGTGGATTTGAACAGACAGAGTTACCTTTGAGGTAGCAGTGCAGTTCTTTATGGATTATATATTATATATGTTATATATTACATATAGTATATATTATGGATTATAGCACCAGAGCTCCATGACTAAGTGACTGATGAAATGAGTAGTCAACTAGAAAGAATAAGCATGTAATGCACCAGAGTTTATATATAAATATAAACACTATATATATATATATATATATATATATATATATATATATTACTCTATATGTGCTATAAGTATATATGAATAAAATTTTATCCGTTAATATATTGATATAAATCCCATATCATGTCACTTTATTGTTAAACACATTTAATAGTCATATAAAATGTACATAAGTGAACTTGTTTACAAATTCTTCTATTACCATATAAGGACATCTTTGCATGAGCTACTATTTTTAGTCAGGAACTTAAAAGACAAATTGCCTTGGGAAAATCTGCTGTCAGGGACCTCTGCAGAGTACTGATAAGCAAAAATGTTAATCTAGAGACTAAGGTGTGTCTAATCCAGGCCATTGTCTTCACTATTACTTGCTATGCTCCAGAGAGCTGAACAATGAATAAAGATGACAGAAGAAGAATCAATACCTTTGAGTTGTGGTGCTGGGGAAGAGTCTTGAACATACCATGGACCTCCAAGAAAACAAAGAAGTCTGTCCTGGAGAAGGTGATACCAACTGTTTCCTTGGAGGATAGAATTTTAAAGCTCCATCTCTTTCCACATACTTTGGTCGGTGGCCAGGAAGGACCAGTCCTTGGAGAAGGATGTCATGCTCAGAAGCATGGAGCGACAGAGCAGGAGAGGAAGACCTTGGATAAGATGGATTGATACAGTAACTGGGGCAATGGGGGTTGGTGTGTCAGAATTAGTGAGGCTGTCTTAGGAGATGGCAAACTTCAGAGCTGCTGTACATGGAGTCACTAGGGTCACAGGCGACTCGTTGACACATAAAGACGAAAACAACAATAACAACTATGTTTAAATATCTTAGAATAGACTGCCTTCCTTCTTTTACTTCCATTCTTCTTGATGCTTACATGAAAACTTAATTTATTATCTTTGTTATCCACCTGTCCTCAAAACGAGGATATCATTAATTTCTTTTTTCCTATTAGATGTCAGTCCTTTACGTAAAGGTAATTCACTTTGGCAGATGTACGAATAGCAGCAACTTAGGGTTGGCTTGATTGGAATAAGAATTATACCTGTATAATTAGAGGAGAAGATTCTTTTAAAAATATCTCTAAATTCTCTTTAAATAGAAACTGCTTGCATAAAATATTGACACCGCTGATCTGGAATCGTATATCTGATACTGACTGGTATACCTTTTTTCATTTGACAGCACTCAAATAATAAGTGTCCAGCTATTTGAGCCCCTTCTTGTCACTGGCTGTCTGCATCACTCATAGTCAAGCTATTTAATCTCTCTCCCACTTTCATTTACTATCACCTCACGATCACTGTCCTCAGGGCCTGTGTCCTGAGGAGACTGATGATGATAAGATAACATTATTCCTTTGAAAACAAACTCAATTGGATAGGACACTGTCTTCTACCTTCAATTATAAAATGTTAACGCAAACTTCAGAAATGCAGAATGTTGAGTACGTTATGCTAGAATGATATTTGAGGCATTAAAATGTACAGAAAGAAAGAATCCATAGTAAGGGAAATGATTGGGCCATAAGTCATCAAAAGTTGCAGAAAATGTGACCAATCACAAAACAAATAAGTGAGAAGAGCAAGCATTTATTTACTATGTACTGAATATTATTGCAACTGCTATTACTGCTATTATCCTATTCATGTTTTGGGCATAAGGTAAATGAGTGTCAGGGAACTGGATAATTCACCCGAAGTTTTATTGTAATGAGAGGGGACCTACAAGGTTAAAAAAAAAAATATCCCAGGACAGTGTGGAATTTGGAAAGAGTGATAGCAGGCTAAGAGGAAATGCCACAAAGCCCATTGCATGTCCATGGAAAGTGGTCAGACTTCTTAGTCAAGAATTTCCCTTAGATCATGGGTACATTGTTTATCAAGCCTCAATTATTTGTATAGAGATAAAAAGGATGGTAATATTTTCTTCTTAAAATTATTTCAATACAATGTGAAAATAGAAATAAGAAACACAATGGACATGAATGATACACAAAGTATACAAATGTATGCAAACCGATATAAAATAAAAGAATAGGATTTTTTTAAGAGGGTAGAAAAGAATGTTGTTGTGTGCAGTCGAGTTGCTTATGACTCATAGCGACCTTATGTACAGGACCTCTGAATCCTGCCCTATCCTGAGCCAACCTTACTGTCTCTGACACACCTACCCCTATTACCGTAGTCACTAAGTCAGTCCATCTCATCTAACGTCTTCCTCTCTTGTGCTGTCCCTCCACTCTCCCAAGCAGGATGTCCCTCTTCAAGGACTGGTCCCTCCTTACAGCATGCCCAAAGTATGTCAGATGGAGCTTCAGAATCCTTGTCTCCAAAAAGCAGCCTGGTTTTAACTCCTCAAACCTGTTTGTTCTCTTAGCAGTCTGTGGTAAATTTAACACTCTTCTCCAGCACCACAGCAAAAAGACATCATATCTCCTTCTGTCATCCCTAGTCACTCTTCAGCTTTCTGATGCAATAGCAAGTCATTGTGAAGAACCATGACCTGGATCAGCCTTTGTATACATTTTCTTGAACCAAAACCTCCATCTTTCTGCATGTTGATAATATTGGACAATCATTTTCTATTTTAGAGTTATGAAAACAAAACCTATAAAAACTGTTAGAAATTTCAAAAGAAAAAGTGAAGCTAACTCAACACATTTGATGAATCACTTCTCCTTTCCCTGCTATCCACCACTCTGATGCTTCAGGCTGGCAGTTGCTGGGAGGTTCTGGTGGAATGCCAGGGGTTCTGTGAGGTGTGTTGTGGCTGGAGTTCCACATGGCCAAGAATTGCCCAGAGTCATAGATGTCCTATGTCTCTCTGTGGATCAAAGCATTGGACTGGCCATTTTATGGCTTCAGTTTGTGATCATGGTTCTGGTGCCTGATAACCTGAGAACACACTTCATACCAAATGAATCCCATTGGAAGATGAGGCTACGTAATCCTGTCTTTGGTTTTCTGGTGGATGTCTAGTTCCTAGTCAGACTGGTGCAGTCCTGTGGAAGTCAAAGTTAGATAAGAGGAAAAGCAACTTGTGGGCATCTTTGTACTGATTCAGGAGAAATGTCAGCTTCTGGACCAGCTGAGTGATGCTCAGAAGGAGAACACAGAGCTTGAGTTGATTGTGAAGGCCAATCAACTGGAGATAAAGTCTTTGAAGATCAGGAGACTTGAGGACCCTACCAAGAGGAGTTGAGAATAAGAGCAGTGCTGAGAGAGTTCCATGAGGGCGGAGGATGCCAAATGCTCCCAACAAGAAGAGTTAGCAGAGATGAGGGTTTCTCTTGAGTCCCTGGAGGAGTTGCAGACTGTGGAGTCCCTGGAAGACATGCAGAAGGTCCTCAGAGCCCTGAGAGGGTTTGACTCAACAAGAGTGCAGGCCTGGGTCTGAATGCAGCTGCACCCTCTGCCCCACTTGGCTTCCTGAGCTGCAGAGCTGTGTAATCCCCCAACGTGACCATTAGTGAGGGGTGAATGAGGCCAGTGGACATGGGAGAGCCCCTGTGACTGTAACTCTCCACCTTACTCTTGGACCCAAAGCTCCACTGTGGTCAATAGATGACGCAGAAGTATGGACCCTTTTCAGAGAATGGATATCTTTCCTGTCACTTGAAAACAGTTGTATTTTACCTACATGGAAATACCCACTCGTTTTTTTAAAAAAATAAGTTATCTATTAAATAAAAATCAGTGATATAAACATTTTTTTCAAAGCTTAAAATACATTATCTAGTGTACATATATCACATATCACACACCAACACACACAGAAAGAGAGAGAGAAACAGAAGAATCTTATGAGGTTTGTGATAACCCCAAACTTGACTGGTCCTAATTCAGTTGTGCTGCCAACCCAGAGGCCTCAGGTTTAATCCACCAGCTGCTCCTCAGAAGGAAGATGGGCAATCTACTCCAATGTGTTTAATAGACTTTGAAAAACCCACTGGATAGTGAGCTATGAGTCAATTCAATTCCCGTTGAGTCAATTCTAACTCAGTTCTGACCCATGTTTGTCAGATTAGAACTGGATTCCTAGAACTTTCAAGGTTCATTTTTTAATAGATTACAGGGCCTTTCTTTTGAGGCATCTCTGGTGGACTTGACCCTTCAATCTTTAAGGTATCAGATTATATTATCAACCATTTGTACCACTCAGGAACTCTTGCTTATGACATTGTTATGTACCTTAAAATTGGAACTGACTCATAGCTGACCCTCCAGCTGGTTTTCAAGAAGTGGCAAATTGCACTAGAGGAGATTGCCTGTCTTTCTCTCATAGAGCAGCTGGTGGATTTGAACCATCTGTCTTTGAGTTGGCAGTGCAACTCCATACCACTAGGCCACTAGGAACTCTGCGGAAGACATTTAGTAAGAGCTCAAGCTCTTCACCTCGGGCTGAAATCCAACAAGGAGAAGAGAGTAAAAAGATTTGTGAATAGTCAAATATCAGGAACTCAGAAAGTAACAAACAAACCCTAAAATTCAGCTGTCAAATGCTGACAATGATGGTTAGGAGTGAATTGGCAGCAAGCCGACCCCAGAGTACAAGAGCCTTATGAGACCAGGAAGCAAACTCACCTTTAGCCCTGAAAGCAGTGTCAACTGTCCACTACCGAGCCAGTGGCCAAGAACCTGTGACTGAGAGGTGGCACATGAGCTACAGTTGTGTGGCTTGTGATTGTTCTCATGCTTTGTGGTATGTGATCAAAGCAGCATTTGTTAATGTTCAGTTTAAGGGACTGAATTTCTGTACTCTTGGCCACTCTAACGGGATCTAGTACGTATCTAATGACAGCAGCAAAATATGTTGTTATAGGAGAAGACCAGGTCATACATACTTGAAAAGTCAGGGTTTATACACTTGTTTTGGCTACACGGTCACTTGGAAAAAGCTTTCTAATAGTTCAAGACCAAACTCATTAAGTGTCGTTGCCTCAAAAATAACTTTTCTGATCACTCCACCCATCCTCCTTCTTCTCTGCCTCAGTTATACTTGTAACAGGATAGTCTATTTCTCTTGAACATAACTCACGCACAGAGGAAATATGATATTCCTATTATGTCTATAATCTGGATATAACAGCCAATGAATCTCATGAAGCATTGTTCTATTCTAACACCTCTGGGTCACCGTGGGTTGAAGACAACTTGACAAACAGTTTAGCTGCTCTTGAGCCCTCAAGACACTGGTTAATGAGAAGAAAAACAAACATTTACCTTAATGCAGTTTAAAGGGGTTTTCCCCCTTCTTAATACAGTACTTTTGACAATGCCAGTGGACTGCATTCATTTTCTCATAGATAAAAATGTCCATCTTCATTGATAGTTTATTTTCATCCTAGCCAATAAGGGTAATTCAAGTCCACTAGCATCGTTCCAGGGGAAGGATCGGTAGTTTCCTCCCACTAAGGTTTACAGCCCCAAAAGCCCTGGTTGCTATGGGTCGGGATCAATGCTAAGGCAGTGGGTGAACGTGAGTCATCCTACCTCCTCCTGAAGCAAGTCACCAGGTGCTGGGGAAGGGATGAGACTTTTGTGGGTATGTAACTGTTTTTGTTGTTATTAGATGCAGTGGAGTTGACTGTGCCTCATAGTGATCCCATGATAATGGATTTGAACTTTACCCTGTTCTTCTCCATCCTCATCATCTCTCATATGCACATCGTTACAGCCACTGTGTCAATCCATCTAGCTGACAGTAGACCTCTCTCTTGCTGACCCTCCAACCTTCCAAGCTTGATGTCTTTTTCCAAGGATGGTAGTGGCGGCTAAGGCAAACCCAGGGATCCCAGAAAGAGTCCTTTGCTCCTGGACAGTGTGTTTTATCCAGCTGATTGCTGCCTGCCCTATTGTTGCTCTGGGTGAAATCTGTGGTGGTGTCGCTTATAATACGGTCTGATGGTGCACCTTGGCCATGCTCTTGGTCTCATCTCTCACTTCACTGGAGCACTGTGTGCTTTTGCAGTGCATCCTTTTCAAGCCCCCTCGGGGAGTGAGCAGTCATTTCTTTGAGGTTACGTATCCTAGCCTTTTCTAAGACGTCCTCCTCCAGAAATTTTCCAAGGCACAGCTTCTGGAAAGATGCACTGAATGCTTCAAGGTCAACCTCGGGTCTTCCTCTGCCTGATTATTCTGTCTGCCTATTTGATATGAAGGAAGCAGGGGTGAATGGAGGGTCATCTGAGTTGTGTCATAGCTGGAATTCTAATTGAGGAGAAGAACTAGCACATCCTCTGCCCTTGCTGCTTCTCCCATCTCCCCACATCAAAGGTTCCATCTATTTCACAACAGGAGACCAGGGGAGGAAGTCTAGAGATCATTTGCTTTTCTATAAATTCTTATTAGAATAAGAATCAGACATGTTCTAAATAGCTGGGGCCTCATGTTGGAAGCTTCAAAGAGCATTCTGTAAAAAGGAAGAGTCTTTGCTAAGACATGAGCTCAATCATCGGCTCACCTCAAGGTCTTCCCTTTGACCAGTAAAGACCTATTTTAAAGACTGTACATTTCACTCTCTGAACTGTCGCTGTAAGAAATCCCAACATTATTATTCAGAAAAGTCATATGTTTGGAAAGGCAAAGGAGAAAAAGTAGATCAATGGTTTCTAAACACTGTGCCCTTGAAAAACAGGAGATAACTATATTCCTCTTCATTTCCTGTAGCCAACTTCATAAAATTGCACATAAATCCATAGGGGTATTTTCTAGTGAATGCATATCAAGGGGGAATATAGGGTGCAGTAATATTTGTATGTCTATTACACACTTGATGGTTTTATTAATCATTTAGTTTCCTGTTCCCTTTGGGAGTTCTTGTGGCTTTAGTGTCAAGAAGCTAAGTTGCAATCCCAAAGGCACAAGACTTGAATCCACCGACTTCGTCTCATAAGAATCATGGGAAATCCCCTCGCCTGTGAGTTACTGCCTCTGAAAACTTGCTGGTGGGTTAGCTGTGGGTTGGTTCCAACTGTTATGGCACACAACCACAGCAGCTCCCTCAAGTGAAGACCTTTCTGTCTTCCATAATGCTAAGGACATAGTGGAATGACTGCATTAGCCCTTTCTTAAAACATAATCACAAATTAAAATATATAACTACTTATTGAAAATGTCAAAGCCTGTGTTTCTCTTTGTGTTTGCTGTATCGGATCGTCACTCTAATCCTGTTAATGTACAACAGGTCTGTTAGGATCTCTTGTTTTCAAAGATGAAAACGGAGGTCGGTGGAGCTGAAGTGACTGGTTCCAATGTCAAATAACAGCACATGATAAAGCTAAAAATAGAGCACATGAACGAAATGTCTTTTTGTTCTTTTCTTCCGAGCTTCCTCATGTTAGCAGTTATTCTTTAGTTGTCTATCATTGTAACCGTAAGCAATAGAAAAGTTAGTGTTTATTTATTTATTCATCGTGTGATTCTGTGGTGGTCTAGGACCATGCCATGCTATTCTTAACACATATCTGACCAGGCTGCCCACACATTAAGATAGAAGTCCCTGTCTCATGTGAACAATAGAGGATTGCACAATGTATTTGGCTAAAGCTACAGAGAGAGGAAATATAATATGACAAAGTCCCCATGAAATCTGACTCCTGTGTGCCTTGAATCATAAACTGACAATGATCAAGATAAGGCCAGAAGAAGATGGAAAATGCAGCAAGTTACAGACATGAGTGCTCGTTAGCCCAGCCGACCCTAGAGGAATACTGCTTCTCAATTTCAGAGCAGAGCGTGTCACTTACAAAACAGTTGCCTTATAAATAGTTCCCTTTATAACTTCCACTATGAGGCCTCAGCTATTTAATACCTGTTCGAGATGCAGAAAGACTGGAGAGAAATCAACTGAATTCAAGACCCGATGCAACTACTTCTAGTTGCAGGACCACAGGTAAGTCAGTTACCTTCCAGTGTCACTGTTGTTGTCATTCTTAGATGCTGCCCCCTGTTTAAATGTGATTCACAGAGATGCCTTGAATAATGGATCCAAACCCTGCTGAATCTTGCTCCATCCTCAATCTCCACTATGTTTGAGTCCATTGTTTGAGTTATTGTGTCAATCCATCTCATTGAGGGTCTTTCTCTCCCTTCCTGAGCCTCCACCTATCCAAGCAGGTTGCTCTTTATTAGGGACTGGTACGTTTGACAACATGTCCAATGTACATCAGACAAAATCTCACTCCCTTGCATCTTGTAACATATGACTTCACTTTATCTTGTGAGTCTTCAAAAATGAAAACCAACTTAAACAATCCTTAGCACCGAGCAAGACATTTTTATTTATCACTAAAAAACATAACCTTCTTAAAACAGAAGCTTTTACCTGTTCTGTCAATATTATAAGCTAGTAAGGTACCTTCACATATTTATTAGTTACATAAATGTTTCTTATTTAACCAAATAGGCAAAGAAGAGAATATGGAACCAATCACACTGCATTCTATTCATAGCATGAACTAAGCCAATAAAAACTTTCAACTTGACCTTGTCTCAGTCATATTAAATAATTTATTTTTTTCAAGACACTATTTGTACCATGATAAACAGTGAAGGAATTGAGATTGTTAACAGCTTTGGTTTGCATGACTCCACAGTGAACACTCTTAACAACAGCAGCCAGGAAATAAAAAGACGAATTGCATTAGAAAAGTCTGCTGTTGGGGACATCTCCAGAGTACTAAAGAGCAGTGATGTCAGTCTGGAGACTAAGATGCGCCCAATCCAGGCCATAGTCTTCACAATTACATCTTATGTGTCAGAAAGCTGGCCAATGACAAAGGATTATAGAAGAATTGATGTTTTTGAGGTGTGGTGCTAAAGAAGAGTATTGAATATATCAAGAGAACAAACAGAATTGTCCTTGAAAAGGTGAAACCAGGCTGCTTCTTGGAGGCAAGGTTTCTGAAACTCCATTTAACATACTTTGGGCATGTTGCAAAGAGGGACCAGTCCTTGGAGAGGGACATTATGCTTGGAAGGGTGAAGAGACAGAGAAGGAGGGAAGACCCTTGATGAGATGAATTGCCTTAGTAACTGGGGTGTTGGGGATAGGTGTGTCAGAAACAATAAGATTCACTTAGGATAGAGCAGGGTTCAGAGCTGTTGTAAATAGGGTGACTGTGAGCCTCAGGCAACTTGACAGCACATAACAACAACAGCAACAACTATTTGTTCCTGGGGTTGGGAGAGACTGGAGAAAAGATACATGGACAATCTGCCTTTCATATATAACCACAGAATTCATTCTTACTCCTTTCAAAATATCTATTATATGTTGTTTCTTTTCAGGAGAAGTCTTTGCTAACTTAGATTCTCTGATTTCGGGCACTGACTCATAGCTTATCCTCCACTGAGTTTTGGAGGCTGTAAATCACACAGAAGGAAATTGACCACCTTTGTCTGGTGAAGCTTTTGGTGCACTTGGACCACCAGGGCGTCATGACCTTTGGGTCAGCAGTGCAAGTGACTATGGGCCAAGCCACCAGAATTTCATAAGAAAATAGTCACAGAATTACAATCCATGAAATTAAAAGGAAAACATCATCAACCATAATAGCAATTTCTTTGTTTCACAGTCATAACTGACTACAGTTTTGCATATTGCCCAACCATTTCTAATGTCAACGGTAGGACTGGTCTCATCTCATGAATAAAGTGTCAAATTAGGCAGAACTCACTTGGAGACATTTCTGAAAAATGGTTAGGTTCCTCTCCAACCTGATCATATTTCCCCCTCAGGCCATGAATGTTAAAACGTAGATATGCTTGAAAGCAGCAAGGCAATAGCTTGAGTTTGTTTGGAAGTTCTTGCTCTCTGCGGCTGTCTGACCACATGCCAGCTAGCTTAGTATATGCTAATTGACTGAGGAACTGAGAGTGGCATTCTGAGCATTAAGTGCTAAACTTTAATTTTAGGAAATGGGTGACAGACTGGCTGTTGTGCGAGGCAGGAAGCCTGTGTAAGCTAGTGCAGTAAAACATGCTGGGCCCGTGGACAGCACAGATCTGGAGTTGAATAAATTAGAGTGATTCTTTCTCAGTTGGCCTCTTAGAAGTTTTGATCAGCTTGAGTAAGGATAAGTATTACAGGACACACACATTGGAATAAAAACTGATAAGAATTGCTTTCTTTTTAAAAATTCTGCTCACAACATCTTTCCATTTATCTCTCATAAAAGCTTTTCCTTTTAAAATGCTTGGTGAAGATTTCCACTTTTACGTGAATGTTTAAAACTCGCCCTGCTGTCATTGAGTTACTTCAGACTCATAGTGACTCTCTGTCACATTTCTGAGGCTTTAAAACTGCTTTCTACCAAGGAGTTCTAGGCCAACCACCAGAAATGCATGGTCTTCGCACTGATGCACAATTCACTGTGGACTAAATCGCCAGAGTCCACTTACAAAAGTTTTTTATTACAATTGTGTGCCATCAAGTCAGAACCAACCCCTAGCTGACACTCCAGTGAGTTTTTGGAAGGAGGAAATCCCACAGGTCCTCCTGAAGTAGGTAACTGTAAGAAATATACTAATAAGAAGAATAGGGTTCTACTAACCATCCACCCATCATACATTATACCATAACTCAACAGTTTAGAACAAAAATAAATAGGTAGATTTAATAAAGTGTATGATTATATTTATAATCGCTGTGCTATCTTAAAGGTTCCTCAAAGGTCAAAGGAAAAGTATGTCTGAAAACATTTTCTGTTCAGGGGGCAGGGTTAATAGGGGGGAAAAGCACTTTTACTAGAAAAAGCTAACACAAGTTGTGCACAGCCAAGGTGCTCCTTAGAAGTTAGAATGATGATGAAACTTCATCTCCGAGACTTTGGACATGTTGCTGGAAGAGGCTAGGAAAGGTGGAGTGGAGGCGAATAAGAGGAAGACCCTCAACAAGATGAATTGGCACAATGACTGTAGTAATGGGATCAGATACATCAGGGTTGGCACAGGACGGAGTTCAGATCCATTGTTTAAAGGGTTACTATGAGTTGCAGTGAACCCCACAGCACCTAACAACAATTGTCATAGTGTAAATGATACTTTTATTGCCCCTTTTGTCACCTAGAATTAATTATTCATGTATGCCACGCATTTAAGCTACTCATGAGGAACCCTGGTGGTGCAATGGTTGTTTAGCAAAGTCACAAGTGCTCTATGGGAGAAAAGCATGGCACACTGCTTCCGTAAAGATTATCACATTGAGAAACCGGTGGGTGGTAATTTTTGTCCGAAGGGGCACTATGCGTTGGACAGGACTTAACCACAGGGTGGGTTACATGGGCCATAAATTATCACTTTGTCAGAGCAACTACCCCATAAATATCAATAATAAGCACTGCCAATCTTTAGTTGCAAGACTTGTCAGTGAAGTAGCATTTTCTCTTTCCTGTGGGGATGTGCTTGGAACCAACTCCTGTTACTCTCTTCATTTTTCCTCTTTCTGCCAAGGGCCCAGGGAAAGAATATAAACTAATTTATCCTCAACTTAGACAATAAATCACAAAATAAGATTCCTTTTCCATATTTTCCGGAGGTAGCATGAAAGTAGAGAACTTTTTTGACAAGGTAAAATCTCTAATGATCTGGGTGATGATCTGCAGAACTATTTATGAATAATGAAATAATAACCACAAAAAAAGAAGTTGAAACAAAAAGCCCACTAACAATCCCTATCCCGGGTTCTGTAACAATTTCTTGTACTGGCCTCTGGCTATAGTGTTTCTATCAGACTCAGGAGACAGGATCTTTTATCTCATTTTTAGACAAGCAGGGAGAAGAACCATATTGGAAATTTTATAATTATCTCCGAGTAAAATAGAAAGAAAACTTGATCCTCTTTAATTGAATAATGTATTAAACCATTAATATTTTCTCCCTCGTTAGGCATTTTTATAGGAAAGATAGTACCTTAGAGTCTTCTCTGTGGTTCAAATGATAAAAATTCATTTGAATTTGATGCTAACCAGGGAAATAAGTATTTTCTGCATCTTTGCTGTAGGGAACAATTGAAACAAATGTATTGAAATTCATGACTCACACTTGACTACAAGCAGTCTCAACTTAAAATTCAAGGTTGTAGTGTTACAAATGTGTTATGAGACTCCATGCATATAATTTCATCAACTAGAAACAAAGAAATGGCAAAACTTCATCACTTTTTTCCAAAGCAGTTTGAAATACAGCAATTTAATACACCAATATTTTGCTGCTTGATTATTAGGGCAAAAATATAAATACAAAAACAGATTTCTGTATTTTTTTATCTCAAATATGGAACATTATTTCAGATTTAGTGCCTCAGATTTAGTGCTTTTTATTAGATATACAAATATAACTCAACCTATCATCACTTAAAATATTTATATGACAGATCTATAGAGTAATGATCTTAAAATGAAAATTCTAATGGATGGTGATTATGTTTCACTTACTTCTGTAATAAAAATTCTTGCCTGTAAATTAGTTTACAAACTTTAAAGTATATATATTAGCAAACATTAAATTTCTGGTATTTTCGTATTTTGGTGTGTTTGTTGTCTTTTTTTAACTGAAAGCAGAGAATGTTTACTTGTGTTTTAATGACTATACAAAGGTATTCGACTGTGTGGAATATAACAAAATACAGACAACTCCATAAGACTTAATTCTGCTTTTGCAGAAGCTGTGCATGAACCAAGAAGTCGCTGTTCAAATAAAACAAGGCTGTTGTTGTTGTTGTTGTGTGCTATCATGTTGACTACGACTCATAGTGACCTTGTAAACAATAGCCTTGAACCCTGACCTATTCTGAGCCAATCTCATCATCTCTGAAATACCTGCCTCCATTACTATAGTCACTGTGTCAATCCATCTGATCCAGGGTCTTTCTCCCCTAAACTAACCCTCTCTCCTTCCAAGTATGATGTCTTTCTCCCTCCTCGTCTCACCTGGAAACGTGCCCAAAGTATGTGAGATGGAGTTTCAAAATCCTAGCCTCCAAGGAGCAACCTGTTTGTATCTTCTCCAGGACAGACTTGTATATTATCTTGGAAGTCCATAGTATGTTCAATATTGTTCTCTAGCACCACAATCAAAGACATTAATTCTTCTTCTGTCATCCTTAGTCATTGCCCAGCTCTCAGATGCTTAGCAAGCAATTGAGAAGACCATGTCCTGGATCTCTAGACTGGCATCATTGCTCATTTGCACTTTGGAGAGACCCCTAACAGTAGGTTTTCCTAAAGCAGCTCTTCTTTTGATCCCATGACTGCTGGTGCCAAGAATGGTGATTGTGGAGCTGAGCAAGATGAAATTGTTAACAACCTCAATCCTTTCTCCATCTATCATGATGCTGCCGATTGGTCCATTTTTTAATGAAGGCATCATTTGAAAACGTTTAACATATATCACTGAATCTCCAGGAGAGAAGAGTCACATTGCTTTTTTATTAATAATATAATACTATTTTTAACGAAAACAACTTTTAAGAGGAACATTAATATTCATAAATTTACAATAGTCAGACATCTGATTCGATCCTTCATTTCATCCACTTAACTGTGTAATTCAGAGTATTCTGAGTCTAGTATGATATCAGAAAACCGCATCTTGACTTTTCTCTCTTCCTAGTCATTAATATAGACATTTCATGACATTTTATGGGTGTCTGAAAAATAATGTCTGGAAACTCCTTAAAATCCATAAGTCAAAGTATTTTCCTTTTAATTTTTTTAAAAGATTAATTGATTATTTTCCCTTTTTATGTATATTTCCCATTCCCCATAGCAGCTGAGCTCTGCAGCCCGTGCTCTGCTCAGATTGTTTTCTAGGAAGCCTGAAAATCGACTCTCATTATATTTTCCTGAGTTTATGTATGAATTTATCTATAAGCACTTCTTTCTCCTGGAGGTAATCATTGGTGAGATAAATTGCGTTAATTAAGCCACACTACTGATATAATTAAGTCTAATTGATTAACCTTGCTACACTCGATGCTTGATAATCCTGTGACAGAGCTTCTTGTTACCCATCTCAACATCCCTCGTCCTTTCTCTTTATATCGTGTATAGCAGCCTTGTGCTCAACTCACGGGCTCATCGGAAGCTATGATGCAGCAAGGAAGCCAGAGAAGAAGGGTACTTTTCTCTTTAATTTTGTCAGATATGTTCCTCTGAAGTTATAACTGTGTTGTCCAGTGGTTTAAGAACTCAAGCCATTAATTAAACAACTTCCCAGAAAGTGTAGTGTCTTTTCCAAAATGGTGGGATTAATTGGAGACATTATGTTCAATTTAAGTTGTTGCTGTTGAGTCAGTTCTGTCTAATGTCGATATAGAAAGGAGAAGAATCACCTCCCAGGCTTCCAAAGCTATAATCTTTATGAGAACACATTGCCTCATCTTCTGCTCATTGAGCGGTTGGGGGGTTTACACCGTCAACCTCTTGAGCAGCAGCTAAGAACTTAAATAGTAGGCTCCCAAGCCCTCTTTGCCAGAACAGCAGCAATGAGGCAAGTTCAACAGACGGTGACAATATGAATCGGGATCCCTCAGCTTCTGAAAAAGATATCTATGACTATGTTTATTGAAATAATTCATAAAAGAGGAGATATAGTCAAGGTCAGATAGTATTTCACAAATTAGAATGTTAGAAAATAAGACATAAAAAAGTCTTTAAAAAAATCAACATTTAGAAACAGGTTAGAATGTGAAAGGAGCACTAGTGACAGACAATTCATCTAAATGAGAGAAGGGATATAAAGAGTGTAGTGTCAAAGTCAGCAGGGTATAAACAGTAGAAGACAGAAACAGCAGCAGTAGACAATGTTATAGAGACTGTAAAGTAAGTGAAATTCAGCTAATAGACATAAAAACTAGTGATTCTTAGGGTGGCCTAGTGTCCTAATCATAAGGAAAAGTGCTGCCAACCCAAAGACATGCAGTTTGCATGTACCAGTTACTCCTCTGGTGGAGAAACATGGGCAGTCTCCTGCTGTGAGATTTACTGCCTCTGAAAACCCACTGGAGAGTTAGCTGTGGGTCAGTTTCAACTTGGTGGTGGTGGTGGTGCGTAACAACACCAGGGAACTCTTAGTGTAAGCTGAAGACAGTGTTTAGTTCCATTCCATCCTGAGACTCCAATAAAAGTATAGTAAAAAAAAAATCCATGAAATAAAAATATAAAAAGAAATAGGTAGAAAATAATAAATGGGAAATATAATAAATATCTGAGAAACCCAAAATAAAATAGATTTGGGCTAACTTATTGATCAGGGCACTCTGGTGGCATAGATCATAGAGTGTGCTGTGAACTCAAAGGTGGAACTTCAGGCTGTTTGAATCCTCCAGCTACTCTACAGGAGAAAGATGGACAATCTTATCTCATGCAATTTGCAGCCTCAGAAAACCCTGAAGAGTTAGCTATGAGTTAGACTCAATAGTAATGGTGAGCTGCTTAATCAGACCAGAAAACAATGAAGCAGTCATAAGAGAGATAAGAGTCATGAGAATGCCAAATGAATGACTCATGTTGGAGCAATCTGGTAAACTAAGGAAACGCAAGTTCTGAATTCCTCTAAGGATTGAGGGACAGGATAAGGAAGCTTGATGGTAAATTAAAAGAATAGTTATCCAGCACTAGGCTCCAAGGAAGTTGTTGTTGTTGTTAGGTGCCTTCAAGTAGAGTCCAACTCATAATGACCCTATGAACAACAGATCTGAACTGTGTCCTGTCCTCTGCCATCTTCACAATCTCTGACACACTCAAGCCCATTGCTGCAGTCACCATGTCAACTCACCTGGTTGAAGGTCTTCCTCTTTTACGCCACTCTTCCACCTCTCTAAACATCATGCTCTTCTCCAAGAAATAACCTCTTCTAGCACCATGCCCGAAATATGTGTAGATGAAGCTTCATCATTTTTGTCTAGAAGGAGCATTTGGACTGTATCTTCCTAAAGACTTACCTGTTTGTTCTTTTGGCACTAGAGATGGAGAAAGGTAAGATATCACATTGAAAACAGAAAAGAATGAGTGGAAATGTTCCTGTGAATGGTGAGAACGACAGGCCTCTTTCTTCGTTTAGTTTTTGTTGTCATTTTCCCCCTCTGGATAACTTACCACATTATCTGAGTCATTATAGAGTTGGGACAATACCAAGAGAATGAAAATATTATTCTCAACCAACAGTGTCTTTTCAAACTCACACATATATAACAAGTTAAAAACATATGGGACTAACACATGAGGAATGCTAGACGTTAAAAAGGAAAATCAATGTTAACTTTCCATCCCAATTTAAATGAATTGAACTATTAAAAAATCAAAGCTACAGAGGAAACATGCTGCCAAAGAACCCTTTTAATGTTCTTGACTGACATAAATAAATTGGAACTATAAGAAAGATTAAGGCTGCAAACGGCTTTGAAAGCCATAAATTGTAAAATCAATATGCTAAGCTTCTGGAAGCCGATGTGGGAAATGCAGTGTGTATAGCACTCGGTGCTCCAGCATGGCGCCCACCCATGCCAAGCTTCTATACTCATTAATTTAATCTCAGGAAATCTGACTCTTTCTAGAAACAGGACATGATCTACAAGAAGAGGCAACAAAGGAAAGATAGCCTTGCTCGTAATAAAGCCAAATTTGAGCTCTCCTTGCAAGAAAGTGAGTTAAATAACTCTTGTTACCAGTAAGCACCTAAGACTAAGATAGGAGAGAATGAGCAATTGAAGAAGTAGAAGATCAGAAAAAAATAGAGTGGAAGAGCTCAGGTACAGTTAGTGATTACTAGAGAGAGACACCCTTGATGAGATGGATTGATTCAGTGACTGGGGTAAGAATGGGGGCAGGTGTGTTGGAGATGGTGAGATTGGCACAGGATAGGGCAGAGTATAGGGCTGTTGTATATAGGGTTGCTCCCTATGAGTCGCAGGTGACTCGATGGCATATCGCAACAATAACAACAACAACAACAACAGAGAGACAGATTTGTCACCCACATATTCCACTGTAGCTAATGTCATAGAACCACAGGTTCCCTGTGCCTTTTATCTGTGTAAAAATCAGTAGCAAACTGAGGATGGAAAGACATCTCCTTGGAGATTCTGGATTTTAGTATTGCTAGGATTTTTTTTGTTTGTGTTTGTGTTTGTTTTTTTGAGAGGCTGTTTATATTTTCGTTTGGAATTGTTTTGAAAAGACAGCAAAATGTTCATCAATTTAATAACTTTCACAAGTAAAATTTATTGACATTGATTGTTACTAATTCACTATTGACCCTCCGATGAGTTTTCAGAGGCTATAAATGGCACCAGAGGAGAATACCCATCTTTCTCCCACAAAACAACTAGTGGATTTGAACCATTTGCAAATGAGTTGGCAGCACAAATCTTAACATTGGGCCGCCAGACCTCCCTTCAATTACTGTACTCTTTCCTTTTCTGAAGTGTTCCCCCTCCATTAATATAAACTCATTTCCCACTTATGTTTCTAAATAAAAATCTTAGTTGTTTTTTTTTTATCAATATGATCCAATGTAGATTATGTTTCAAAAGATCTCAATTAAGGCATTCATTCTTAACAAAATAAGTTAACCTGCTTGCTTTAAAGATTTTAAGGGATACTCTTGGTTTAAGACTTAAAGAATTGGCTCCCCTAGGTTTTTCCCTGCTCTCTTTCTACATAAACGAAACACCCTATTACAATGCCATGTGCTATCTCCACAGCCTTGTATCTCTCCTACAGGCAGTAAGCCAGGGGAAAAGATAATTTCCCTCGATGAGTGTCATCATCATCACCACTGTACTCAACATGTACAGAATGGCAAGAAAATTAGCCCAAGATCACACTTTCCCCCAACTGCCTCATTTCATTTCAGCTAAAGAATGCCAATAATCCAAGAATATATATCTGAACATTTCACATAGCAAGTGAAAAAAATTAGGTCCAAAATTTTATACAAACCAGTATAAAATTGATAAGTGGAGGGAGAGGTGGATAAAGGAAAGGGGAATGATTTGTTGTGAAAAACAGTATACGTGAGTGTTGTAAGTAAACCAATATTAAATAAAATAAATTATAACAGTTAATAAAACTAAAAATTCAAAAACCTTTATGATTATTAATTATGCTATATTACATATATGCAGTGACAAAAGAAAGTCAAGAAAATAGTGAGAGTGGGTTTATTTTGGTAGAAGTTTTAAGAGTATATTTTATGGTTTAAATATTTGCAAAAAATTATACTAAGGGATCCCCAGTGGGAAGAAACCATTTCTAGAGAGTTGCTCTACTTATTCAAAACCTATGCTTTTCTGAAGTTCAAACTCGTTAGTGACTGTAATGTAGATAAATAGTGAATATCTGCCTTTTCATGTTCCTCTTTTGTTAATAGGGGTTTCAGAGCTTTGTTATTTCAGAAGTGAATGGCCGATCCTTCTTCCTCATCAGTCTTAATCTTGATGCTTCACTCAAATCTGTCCACCATGAGTGGCACCTCTGGTATTTGAAACACCAATGACACAGCTGCACATCACGGAACTTACAAGTATAGCAAACTGACAGAGAAGTGCTACATTAACTAAAACACTGATAAATACGTAAAGCAGAGTGGCACTGAAATAGAGGAAGACCCTTGTTCAAGTAGATTGACATGGTGACTGTGGCAATGGTCTTGAGTGTGTTAGAGACTGTGGCGATGACACAGAACAGCATCATATTCAGATCTATTGTTCATAGGGTCACATGAGTTGTGCTCAACTCAGTAGCTCTGAACAACAACAATCCTCATTTTTCAATGTACAGTCTTGGTAACCCAATGGATGGTGTTGTGAGAAGTGACTGGGGCCAGTGAGTTTGAGTTTGTACTATATTGAATTTAATATTTTTTAAATTTTATTATTTTTTTGTGTGTACCATCAAATCAGAATTGGCTGGTACAGGAATAGATTGCCCCTTCTTCTCCAGCAGAGCATCTGGTGGATTTGAACCGCATACCTCTGGAATTGCAGTGCATCTTCTTGCCACTAGGCCACCAGATCTCCCTCGAGTTTGATATTTTCTTGATAAAGTACAATGAAGCTAATTTCTGTTTTTGAAAAAAATAAAATTATCTACATTATCTTTATATTATTTCCTTATTTACTAATTTTGTATGACTTTTCCTTTTCATCTTTCTATGTTTGTAAAAATAAAATAAGCAAATAAAAATTGCAATATTAATCATTATATATAAATAATATGCTTAAGAAAACCAACATGATTAAGTTTTACTTCTTTTTGGCCTCAGGCCAAAAATGTAAATTGATCTAAAGCAGGTTGGATTATTTTTTGTGTGTGTATAAAAAAAGTTAACACATATTAAATAAGTTCTTCTAAGTAGTATGTCCAATTTTCCCCAACTATTTGAAAGTATAGAATGTGAGATCATTAGGATAAATTAACAATTACAGCTAAATGTTAACAAGTCTCTTGATTAAAATTATCACTCTGCTAGAAATAAATTCAGTCTTTTTGCATATATATATTAATATTCTGTATATTAAACACATGCCAAAAGATCCTATATCCCCAACCATAATAATTTATATAACTAATACATTTCCTTTAAAACATTAACCATGAATAGGAATTAACTTGTACATAATACAATTATAGATCATTTTAAGAAATTATTATAAATATTTTAGAATTATCACTCTTTAATTGATTTAGAGTTATATTAAATACATATATAAATAAAATACAATAGTACATATAAATACAAATAAAATGCAGAATAATATACAAAGTAAAAAATTAATAATGTTAAGAAAATTAGTTCCCTTATTTGATGTTTGAATTTATTTCTGAAATTTATCTTCATACAATGGATTTAATTTATTTAAATTAGGCCCCCAAAACTTTCTCTCTTATGAATCAGACATAGAAGTTATTAATACACATATGCCTAGAATAAACATTTTTATTAATTATCTTCCTCTAAACTTTAAGTTACCTTTAAATTATTAATAATGGGCTCCCAATATTATGAACTCAAAAAAAGGAAAGCTTTGCATACTATTAAAAAATTTTTGAAAAAAATCTATCACACTAGAATTTCTGTAATCATAACTACATTGTTGCTGTGAGAATACCTTAGTATCTTGGCAATATCACTATTGTTGTTTTTAGGTACCCTTGAGTCGACCACAAGTCATAGCAACCCTATGAACAGCAGCCCTGATCCCTGCACTAGCCTGTGCCATTCTCACCTTCCCTGCTCTACCCAAGCTCGTTATTTCAGCACCGTGTCAGTCTATCTCTGAGTGTTCTCTTCTTTCTCTAACACTCCACCTTTACAAGTATGATATTCTTTTCATGACCTCTTCTAACATTCACAAAATATGTGAGACAGCATTTCCTTGTCTTTCCCTCATAGAAGCACCCTTGCTGCACCTTCTCTAAGACATATTTGATTTTTGGTGGGCCATGGGATATTCAGCGCTCTTCTCCAACACCATGACTCAAAGGCATTAATTCTACTGTCATCCTTAGCCATCCTTAGGCATCTGATATCTACTGATACTCTCGAATTATTAGCTAAGCATACAGATTGAATGGATATCGGGGAAAGATACATCGCTAACACAACATGTGATGCAGTGACTTCCACAGCGGGCTTGCCCAGGACAGAAACCATGAGATTCATGCAGGATAGGGCAAGGTTCAGTTCTGGTATTGATAGGGTCACTATGAGTCATAGCCTATTTGATGACACTTAACAATATCTACTGATAATTGATGAATACTTTTGTATTTTGAGGATTCTTTTTGTTGTTATCAGGGGTCAGGGAGTTATCCCTGACTCACAGAGGCCTGTGTGATATTTTTAAGCCAATGAACCAGACAGAGTTATGAGATATGTGTGCAGCTCTCTTAAATAGGATTTGGAATCTAGCTATACTAAATCTGTGCAATTTGTATGACCTTCTTGTGTGGTTGTTGTGTACCATCGAGTCGGAACCGACCCATAGCTGACCTTCCAGTGGGTTTTCAGAGGCAGTTAATTGCACAGGAGGAAACTGCCCATTCTTCTCCCATGGAGCTGGGAGCCTTGAACCATGTACCTTCAGAATTGCAATGCAGCTTCTTGCCACTAGGCCACCAAAGGGTCTTAGTACTCCGGGAATATGTATAGAGTATCCTTTAATCTCACATCTCATCATGGTACACCAAAATTCCCCACTGGCTTCCTTGTTTATATTCATTAAATCCCAATTTTTAGTACCAAGCTGTGTCCCATGGGCCACTTTATTCAACCATTCTCTAAACCTCAATATAACCTCAGATGGTGGTGTTGTTGTTATGTGCCATCGAGTTGCTTGTGACTCATAGTGACTCTATGTACAACAGCCCTAAACTCTGCTCTGTCCTGTGCCAATCACACTGCCTCTGACATACCCATCCCGATTACTCTAGTCACTGAATCAATCCACCTCATAGAGTGTCTTCCCCTCCTGAGCTGTCCCTCCACCCTCCCAAGCATGATGTCCTTCTCCAAGGACCAGTCCCTCCTTACAACATGTCCAAAGTGTGTTAGATGGAGCCTCAGAATCCTTGCCTCCGAGGAACCGCCAGTTTAACCCTAATGCTAAATATGGTGAGAAATACTACTTTCTGACCTATTCCTATTTGGTTTATGTTAAGAATTCTTTCATTGGATCAGTAGAAGTCCCTTTGTGGATATTAGTGCTTTGCCATCTCCTACGGAGAGTTTAGGTGCTGACTCGAGATATTCAGTGACACAGAAATCATTCTATCCCTTAGCCTTTATGTGATAGACACAATTTCTGTGCCACAGACTCATCTGGTATTCTTTGGAATTGATGGATCCTTTCTCTGTGTAAGGCTTTAAAATGCATAAGATAATGTACATAGGATTAACAGGCATCAAGGACCTCTGGTTGAATAATGGTTAAGTGGGGGCTACTAACTCAAAACTCAGTATCTTGGACACATCACCATGAGAGAATGATGTTTTAGTCTCTAATGTATTACGGTTACAGCCTTTGAAATCCTGCTTTGTCCTTTAGAGAGACGATGAGTCATCATTCACTCTTGAGCAATGGAACTTTTATTGGTTTGGTTTGGGGTATATAAAAAACCAGTAACAACAAAGGTCAGTTACATTGATTTATTTTTAAGAAATTGTGATCTGATCTTGTATCAACAAATTCATCAATGAGGTATAAGATTGGGTCTAATAACAGCCCATATATAGGGTTGATGAGTCAAAATTTTATTTGGAGATGTGCAAATTTTCCCCCTTCTTTTGAGTTAATAAAATAATATGATTGGTAGCTTATTGTGCATAATTAAATGGTAATGTTTTATATTTATTTAACAGAACAATGGTAAAAATGTTCACTCTCAGTATAAAGGGACAATAGTTAAGATTTCTCTAGATAACAGAGAGAGTTCTTTACAAAGATGTACAAGAACTAGAGGTGTGTTTATGCTAATGCCATCAATATGATATAAAATGTCAGTAAAGTTTGTGAGTTATTTTACGTGTTAAAAAATATAGGGACTCACCTTTTAAAAAGCTGAATCCTCAGAGCTCTCCCATTTTTCATTTTTATTTTAGTTTTATTTCTCATTGCATGTATTTGAGATTTTAGAAGCAATTAGGGAATGTTTGAAAGTGCTACTACCTATTTATGTGATTAGTGCAATTACATAATTAATGTAAATAGTTACAATCTAGCAATTATGATTTGTTAATTTTAATAAAATAACTATAATGCCTTGAGATTTCATGTAACAATAAGTTTTTCTTTATTTAAATATTTGGCCATTTATATTATGTTTAATGAAACTTCTCATTAATAGTGGCATACAAAGAAGCAGTGGTAATTTTATATTTTCAACTGAAAGATATATTTTTTATGCCTAACATAAGTTTATTCCAGGCATCAGTATTCATCTGACCACATGATTTCATGGCCATCAATCAAATAAGAAGTCATTTATTTCTCTAGATGTCAGGAAAATTCAATCCCCATGTCTACTTCTTTCTTATGGAATGAAAAATTCAATAAAAGACAAAACACACACAAACACACACACACAGAGATACCATCTTTTCTCTGTGGTAATATATGATCATAAAATACTGTGTTATTTAGACAGAAAATCGTATGCTAAGTGGATTTTTAAGTCATTTTATAAGTAAAATAAGACAGATCACATTAAGCTG
>NW_006399772.1:25118460-25137240 GCF_000299155.1 Elephantulus edwardii
AGCAAGTTTGCTAGGACTCATAGCTACCCTATGATCAAGAAATCTAAATCTTCACCATCATGTCCACCATGCTCCAGCCCATTGTTAGTCATTGTGCAATACATTTCACTGAAAGTCCTCATTCACTGACCTCTTTTCCAACATGAGGTATTTATCCAGAAAGTGACCCTTCTTGAAAACATGACCCAAGTATGTGAGACCAAATTTCGCCATCCTCACCTTTTAAGAGTAATATGCTTGCACTTCCTGCATGAATGACTTTGGCAGTCTATGAGATATTGAGTATTCTTTGCCAACTGATTCTTCTTCTGTCATCCTTAATCACTGTCCAAACCTCAGATGAATGCAAAGCCATTGAAAACACCATAGATTGGAACAAACACTTTATTCCTTACTCTTACTTACATTCTTACTCTTTAGCCCTTTAAAAAGGTCCTTGATAGCAGAGTTTCCCAATACAAGCTATCTTTATATATCTTGGCTGCTGCTACCATAGATATTGATTATGGACCCCAGTAAAACAAAATCATTGATCATTGATCTTTTCTCCATCTATCATGATGTTGCCTATTGGTCCCATGGTGATTTTTTTTATTGATGATGAAATAGAATAAATATTGAGGGCTTCTTCAGTAAGTGCTTCTTTTCTACTTTGTGTAAGCAAAGTTGTATCTTCTGTATAATGGAATTTGTTGACAAGTCCCTTTCCAAACCTGGTGTCACATTTTGTTTCTTATAGTCAGGCTTCTTGAGTCATTTGCTCAGCATACAGAATGGCACATATGGAGAAAGGACACAACTCTGACATAAAATTTTCCTGATTCTAAGCTATGCGCCTGTGTTCTACTTGGAGAACTGTTTCCTAAAGTATTTATAGGTTTCACAAGAGCACGGTTAAGTGTTCTGGGATTCCCATTCTTCTTAATATTATCTATAACTTATTTTTTCCACACACTTAAAGGTTTTTGGATAGTCAATAAAACACAAGTAAACATCTTTCTAATCTCGCCTTTCACCCAAGATCCACCTAACATCAACAAAGAGATCTCTAACTCAAGACCCTTTTTTTAATCCAGCCTGATTCCTGGCAGTTCCCTGTTAATGTACTGTGTCAGTCTATTTTTCAATAATCTTCAGTAAGATTCTACTTGCATGTGACATTAATGATATATGTCTTATATTTCCCACATTCTGTTGGAACAAAAAATTTTTTAAAATGGAATAAATTTGAGTCCCTTTTCAGTCAGTTTATCAGCTAATTGCCTTCCTCTTTTTTTTTTAACATAAAGCTATTGGTATGTCCAAGTCAGCATCTGTTTCCTAAAATGTGTTAATTGACATTTCACAAATTCCTGGGGCCTTATTTTTTTGTCAATACTTTAATTATTACTTGAATTTTCCTTTAATAACATCGCTTCTTGAATATATATACACACAAATACAAATATATTTATAATTGTGTTTATATATTTTTATTTCATTATTACTGATAACTTTTTTCTAATTATTTATCATCCACTCCATCTTCACAGATCTAACAAGTTAGAGAAAGAAATTACAAGAAAGAGGGAGACTATTAA
Organism: Elephantulus edwardii; assembly: GCF_000299155.1. Classification (NCBI taxonomy): domain Eukaryota; kingdom Metazoa; phylum Chordata; class Mammalia; order Macroscelidea; family Macroscelididae; genus Elephantulus; species Elephantulus edwardii. The sequence continues at coordinate 25,120,041 of NW_006399772.1, forward strand.
GAGGGGAAGACGAAAAGGTTGGAGAGATTTTAACACACTTTAAAAACCAGAAAATATAGACAAAACTCACCCAAAAAGACAGAATCACTCCTCCTTCTGAACATTCATGCCCATCTTACAAACCTACAGTATTCCAGTATCCAGTAAAGCTACATAATCAACTTTACAAATAACTCTCATTGGCTTGGAGAGTCCTGTGTGCCACTATCCTACTATACAGAAATGGTATCATCCGTATTCTTTTCTATAAACTGTTATACATTTGTATCAAGAGACATTATCAGAGAGATCATAACAGCATAGTCCAGGATAACATTAAATTAGAGATGCATATCTGAAGGGTAGTAAGTCACTGCATCTTTGTATGTTGGAATATTAAGTAAGCAGTAAGTTAGTGACATGCAGCTAAGAGTCTTTGAGCATGAATGAATTAGAGGAGTCCTGGCAACATGTTGGCTGGTTCAACACTCAGATAGTAACCAAAAAATGGCAGGTCAAAACCACCTGTCATCCTGTCATAGAAATATGTGACAGTCTAATTCCATGAAGATTTACAGCCTTGCAACACTATGGGGCAAGTCTACCCTGTCATGAATATTGGGCTGAGTTAGAATAGGCACAGCAGTGGATTTGACTTGGGTTTTATGACTGAATCTTAGAAACTGTAAAACATGCAAATAAAGTAACATTTGGTTACCTATGGAAAGATATTTTTAGAAAATTAAACTATAAAGCCAAAATATTATTTAAGGATATACATGTGATGTTAAAAATTGCATGCTATATCAATAAGACAATAATAATAGCAAAGCTTAGCATTGTTACTTCCTCTGGTGGGAAAGAGAGAAGAAAGAAGTGTAGGTCTCTTCAAGTAACAGAAATTTCTAAGCATTATGTTGCTGATGTGTCAAGACAAATAAATAAGCAACATCAAAAATCGTGCCATGGAGCTAATGGAAACTAATCCTCCTCTCTCCCTCCATAGGATCCATGAGAACTGTCTCACAGAGTTTCCAAAGGCAACAAACCTTTATAGAAACAGATTGTCCCATTTTTTTCTCTTGTGAAGCAGCTGGTCTACTTGAATAACTTTTTGTTAGCAATTGAATTAGTACTACACCACCAATTTTACACCCACTGATGGGCTTCAGTATGTCATACTCTAATATATTGTACCTTTCTACTGTGGATTATAATAGAATTTTTAAAAGTTAATCTTTTAAATATGATATCTATGCTCTATAAATAATGATACTAAAAGCAAAATAGTTAATATATACTTAGAATATTTGAAACAAGGGGTTATGGTTATGGTTTCAGTCACGGCGAGCAGAGAAAACACTGTTATATTTAGGTCAAAAATAGACTGCCAAAGAAAAAAACAGGTATGCCCAGGAAAAAATGCAGCCAGAGGGTTCTTTGAAGGCAAAGATGGTGAAACTTTACCTCAAATACTTTGAACATGTTGATAGGAAAGACTGTTCCTTGGAAAAGAACACCGTTCTTGGAAAGGTGGAAGGTCCTCTAAAGAGAAGAAAACCATCACAAGATGGATTGACAAAGTGACTGCAGAAATGGGCTCAAAGGTGTCAGAGATGAGAATGACATAAAATAGGACAGGGTTCAGATCTGTTGCTCGCAGGGCACTATGAGTGGTACTGAACTCTGTGGCACCTTATAACAACAACATTATAAACTAATGGTAAAGAGTCGCACTGCCAATCCAAAGGCGTCAACCACCTGCTCTGCAGGAGAAAAATAGGCTTTTTTTATGCGATTTTGCAGCCTCTGAAAACTCCCTGGAGTGTCAGCTATTATTCTGTTTACACTGGATGACACACAGCAATAAATAACCACAACAGCATGAAAGTTTTACAAAAGAGTCAAAGTCATTGCTGTCAAGTCAGAACCAACCCATAAACGACCCTCCAGTTGAAAGATGTAAATCTTAAAGGAGGAGATTGCCTGTCTGCTGGATTCACACTTCCAGAAAGGTGAGAACATTCAAGAGCAGTGCAGCCCTTTACAGACTGTAGCACCGGAGCTTCAAACTAATAGAACTATAGTTAGACAGCATGTGTCCACGTAGGCAGACACATGATGTTTTATATATGCAGTTTGCATTTATGGTGCTCTGCCTAAAAGTCCATTTACACAATCCTGAAAACTTTAAATTCTCTATCAAATAGGCCTGATACAGAGTCAAAAATGATACTTAAAGCTGTAAAAATAAAGTTTAAGATGTAGTTTAAACATACAGAAGAGAGAGAGAGAGTGTGTGTGTGTGTGTGTGTGTAAATACACTCATAACATGCTGCTTTATTTATTAGAGCTTTAGACCAAGGACGTCTTATAGGAAATGATTATATCAGTGCATATTAAAGTGAATAACATATCTAAAAAATAGTCAAAGTACATGTAATCAGCATTTCAAGTAGAACCTAATGGAACCATTTAAACAGGCTTGTTGAGGTTTGACCCATAATTGAGACTGTACCAGTGTGCTGTCAATTTTACTTCCCACTGCTGGTTGATCACCAGAGGACATAAATAGCCATGGAGTGTATAATTGGTGCTGTGTTGCCACAAGTAGTTATTTAAATTCAGTTTCTCTCTATGCCCCTGAAATCATGTGCATTAGTAATAATAAAGCCACTGAAATAAGTAGACACTTTAGAAATATAATCAAGTCTTTGAAACGTGTTATTTTTTCCCCCTGTCTTCTCTGGCAAGCCACACTAACCTGGAATCTATTCGTATTTACGGTTTATAAAAATCTTACATTTAAATCTATACTATAAGTAGTACATAATCTGATTTGTTTTTAAGCATGCTGTAATTTTAAAAAATGAATAAATGAGATCATATATTCCATTATAAACTAACCCACTTTGCGATACTTTAAAACAGAGTGGAATGACAACCTTTTTTAACCCAATTCAATATGATCCAACTCTTGGATGAGACCCATTTTATCATTGTGAGATAAGAAGCCAGCCTGTCAAGCCGATGTGCTCAGGTCACCGTGTCCCTTTCAATCAGGAAGGTTGAGGTTGTAATGTTCCTGACCCAGAGCTATGCAGATTATACATTAACATAATGGCTCATCAGCCTAATGCATTTTAATGCCATTAACTTCTTCTCATATGCAGGAAAGAAAAGAAAAATGTAGAAAAGACAATTTTAGATGTGTCAGGGATAGATCTTCAACTGAGATTCCTTTTCCTGAATTTTATAGCATAAAAAGTCACTCAGAGAAAGTACATTCACTTATTCTTGGTAAGAACAAAATTGAGAGGTAGAACACTGGAAAGTAAGGTGAATAAAATATTAAAAATTATCTAACACTTCCACTCCATTGTTAATAGTATGCACCAAAGTTGAGGTGAATACAAGGTCTTGAATGTAGTAAATCTGATGTTAATGGAGGAGTCACGGTGGCACATTGATGGTGTTCTCAGCTCCTAGCTGAATGGATGGTTATTTAAACACCAGACACTCCATGCAAGCAAGATTACAATGTTAGAAATGCAAGGGCTCTATTAATCAGTTAATTTGATGGTGATGAGTTATGGCTTTTTGTTTGCTTGTATGTTTTACTTGGTCATCAATGTGATTTTGTCCTATCCTGAGCAGCCATCTTCAAAATCTCTGACATGCTTGAGCCCATTGTTAAAGTCACCAAGTCAATCTATCTTATTGTGAGTCTTTCTGTCTTACACTGACCCTCCAACTTTCAAAGCATGATGTCCTTCTCCAGGGACTGATCTCTCCTTAACCACATGCCAAAAGTGTGTAAGAGGAAATTTTACAACCTTTTCCAAGAAGCACCTACTTTCTCCAGGACAGACCTGTTTATTATTTTGGTGGTCCATGGGATATTCAGTACTCTTATCCGACACCACAACTCAAAGACATTGATCCTTCTGTCATCCATGTTCATTGTCCAACTCTCAGATGTCTAACAATCAATTGAGAAGACTATGGCTTGAATCCGGCTTGCCTTAGTTTTTAAGCTGACATCATTACTCTTCAGAACTCTGGAGAGGTCCTGGCTACAGATTTTTGTCAACAAATACCTCTCTTGATTTCTTGAATGCTGACACCAAGGATATTCTTACCCAACTTATCACTATCTCCAGTTCATAAAAAAACAAACAAACAAAAAAAAAAAACCCAACCAACCAACCAACCAACCAAACAAACAAAAACCAACTAATTGTATCCTTGCTCTCCAAATCTCTGTTATCCTTTCTGGCATGTGTCACATACTGGTTTGTGTTGTAATTAGTTGTTGTCTTAAATCTCACTGCCTCATGTCATTGCCTTCTCATCTTCCAACATGTTTCTGAAATTGTAAACTTTTAGGGGAGGAGATTCCCCTTATTTCTTCCATGAAACAGCTGATACATTCAAATAAATAAATACCCTTTCTGTTAGCAATCCAACCCTATGTCACCAGAGTTTCTTTACTTTTTGTTTTACCATTCATATAATTTGGTAGTCTTAAAAGAAATTACCCAAAGGTAATCTGGATATAAAATTTGAAATTCCTAACAATGACTTGTTGAGCTGAGCATAACTACTGTATTGTCTCCCTTAGTTTAGGGAAAAGATATCTATCTAGCTTAGCGATGGTGATGATGGCATCTAAATTTGCCTATGATCTTTTTAAGAGAAAGATAATTTACAAGAACTGTCATGTATCTGAGACTGTAATAATATCCTTTCTCTGCTAAGTGCTATGTGTAGCATGTAAAAATACTGATTAATCATTCTCTTTGTTAACTAGGTGAAAATATGAAGTGAAAATCAAGAATATTGTTAACATTTAGAGACAAAAATAATAACTGAGAGAATTTCCAATTCTATCATCATGAATCTATAATTATTAATTATAAACAAATTCTCAAAGTGTCTTTCCTGCTATGTATATTTTACGAGATAACTTTTTTCCCTTTAAATACCCTTTGAGCTTTAAATATATGGCCACAATTTAAAAAAAAGGAATATTCATAGGGAAAAATAAATGATACTGTTAAGTGTCAGAAGAATTTCTAGTAGAAGTGTATTTTCAGAATGTTTTAAAGACTTTGTATTTGATAGAGAAAATTTAGCAATTTGTGAAAATTCAACTCACTTATTTAAGACAAGATTATGCTTTTAAAAGTAGAAGTTTAAAAAAAAAAGTAGGAGTTTGCATTTTATTTAAAAGTCAAAGTGTACGTGTGGCTTTGCTCAATTACGTCAGTAGGTGTCCAGGCACCTTCCAGTTATGTCTTTAACTGTCTCTCAGTGAGATGTCAGGGAGCTCTGGTATGGTAGTCCACAGTCCGTTCCACTGCTAATCCAAAGACTGTACCTCTCTGACAGTTCAAATGCACCAGTGGATCCTGGGTAAAAAGATAGACCACTTCGTCCCATTGAGATTTACCCCCTCAGGAACTTGTTGGAGGGTCTCTATGAGGTGGGACTGACTCTACAGCTGCTGAGTGAGGTGAGCTGCTAACCAAAAGATCAACAGTTACAACCAACCTAAGTGCATCTCAAGAGAAACACCGGATGAGGCAGTTTGCTCTCTTCTAACATTTATGTTCTCAGCACCAGTATGGGCCAGTTATTTTCTGTCTGATAGGGAGTCTCAATGGCTGTGGGTTTGATTTGGGTTTGGCTTCGGTGTACTCCTTGTTCTCGACTAACCTATTTTCATCTAGCTCTATTATGGCAACTAGGTAGCTTAGACTATTACACTGAAGTCTGTTCAGTTGGCTGGAGGCAAGGAGTGAAATAAATGGCAATGATTAGAGCACCCGTGCTGTAAGGGAAGTTCTCAGACGCTGCTACAGGACACTTCTCATTATATTTATTGACAAGAATTACTCAGATGATTACATTTAGGCCACAAGAGGCTTGGAAAGACTTTCACTTCAAATGGCCATATGTACACAGGAAAACACTTGGGCATTTCATTATTGTGGAAGAAAGGGAGTCTGAATATCAGAAGATCTCAACAGCCTCTAACTCAAAAGGATGCAGAGTCTAAAAAAAACCAACTAAAAATAGCAAATTTTATTAAATCAGAGTAAAGAAAGCTACAGGTCTTAATCATCTTTGCAGTTTACCATACTGGTATCTATTCAATACTACTGCAAACATATATCAATTTAGCAGCAAGTTTTTTTGAACTATCAATTAGGACTTTCATTGAGATTCACATATTCTAAGGCATAGTGACTCCCAGAGGCTATTAGAGAAGCATTTAATAAACCAAATTATAACAATATGCTAAAAGACACCACGGGACCGGAGTGTATTTAATGTGAACCCCAGGGAAATAAATGATGTCAGGAGGCTTACACTGACCAGTGTATAATGTTTCTATGGCCTCTTAATTATTACTCAAGAGGCCCAATGAATTGCAGTAGGTACTGTTTTTCAGCATACACACTCATCAATGTAAGTGAAAATCCTAATATTTTTTCACCTTTTAGTTCACAGGAAAATTTTTCTTTGGTACTAGCATAAGAAATCTGTGATTTGACTTGCATTCAAAATTATGGGCAAAACGCAGTTCATCCACACGAGCCTTGTATCATAAATTATATTCTAATTGCCTAACCTGTCAAGTTTCTATATTGCTAAATATTCAGCTGAACCAGGGGAAGAAAACCTCATTATATACTGAGCTGTATTTAAATGGATTCTCTGTTAAGGGGAACTTTTCAAGACTTAAGGGAATTAGTGAACACCACAGAAAGATGTATCAGTGAGTTTTAATGTAAATAAAATTATATCCATGAATAAACTCCATGTTATGATACAAAATATTTTCAATAACTTTTGAAAATGATAAATAATTTGTAATAGCTTGTTAATTTTATCTTACATTTAAGTGCCATAAAAAATGAGCATATGATTTTGTTTTATTTTCACTACCATGAAGAGCACACTCTGTTGGGGCACATTTCTTTGGGATAGGAAAAAATATAGATCTCTTCCAGTCAGTTGGCCAAGCAGAGAACTACCAGAAGTCCAGGCTGGGTTTAAAAGGGGTCATGGTACTAGGGATATTGTAGCTGATGTTAGATGGATCTTGGCTGAAAACAGAATACCAGAGGAATGTTTATCTGTGTTTCATTGACTATGCAAAGGCATTTGACTGTGTGGATCATAACAAACTGTGGCTAACTCTGAGAAGAATGGGAATCTCAGAACACTTGATCATTCTAATGCGAAACCTATACTTGGACCAGGAGGCAGTCATCAGAACAGAGCAAGTGAACACTGCGTGGTTCAAAATTGGGAAGGGCGTACGCCAGGGATGCATCCTATCTCCAGACCTTTTCAACCTATATACATAACAGATTATCCGGGAGGCTGGGCTCTATAAGGAGAGATGTGGGGTCAAGATTGGTGGATGATTTATCAACAATCTGCATTATACAGATGACACAACCCTGCTTGCTGAAACTGAAGAGGACCTGAAGCACCTGCTGCAGAGGGTCAAGGACTGCAGCCTCCAATATGGATTGAGGCTCAATGTCAAGAAGACTAAGATTCTCACCACTGGACCAATTGGCAGCATCAGGATGGATGGTGAAGAGATTGAGATTGTACACAGCTTTAGTTTGCTTGGCTCCACAGTCAACAGTCTTGGCACCAGTAGCCAGGAAATTAAAAGGCGCATTGCCATGGGAAAGTCTGCTGTTAGGGAGGGACCTCTCCAAAGTACTGAAGAGCAATGGTGTCTCTCTGGAGACTAAGGTGCATCTGATACAGGCCATGGTCTTCACAATCACTTGTTATGCATCAGAGAGTTGGACAATGACCAAGGAGGATAGAAGGAGAATTGATGCCTTTGAGCTGTGGTGCTGGAGAAGAGTATTGAGAATACCATGAACTGCTAGGAAAACAAACAGATTAGTCCTGGAAAGGGTTAAACTGGGTGGCTCCTTGGAGGCAAGGATTCTGAGGCTCTGTCTAGCATACTTTGGACATGTTGTGAGGCGAGACCGGTCCTTGGAGAAGGACATCATGCTTGGGAGGGTGGAGGGACAGTGCAGGAGAGGAAGGCCCTCTATGAGGTGGATTGATTCAGTGACTGGGGTAATCAGGATGGGAGTGTCAGAGGCAGTGTGATTGATTGGCACAGGACAGAGCAGAGTTTGGGGTTGTAGTACATAGGGTCTTTATGAGTCACAAGCGACTCGACAGCACATAACAACAACAACCATGAAGAGAAAGACTTTTTATTCTTCATTCTGTGTGCTCTTTGGGATCTGAAAGCAGTGCATGAAAAGAGATGCAGTTTGTACTTTTCAAGAGCTCAAAGTCATTTTAAACTAGGCATTTTTGTTCACGAGATTCTGATAAGTAAACGTGAGGCCTTTGATCACATTCTTCTTTGTCTATAATGCTCTTCTTCCATATGCTTTAACCCTTTCTGCCCCTGTACTTCTTCCGACATATTCCCTTCCCTTAAAGCTTGTTCTAATTAATTTTTAAGATATGTTGTCCCTATCTAGAAGCCAGGCTTGCCTCTTAGGAATTCCAGATGTACTTATTTCATTTATCATATTGCTTATCTATACTCTACTTTTTATCATCTGAAATCTTCCATTATTTGACTGATATCTTTGTTTTTCTGGGGTTTTATTTGTTTATTTCATTTGGCTAATTTCTCAAGCACCATCGTTATTTAGTATTGGCTACTGGCGCAGGACAGGGCGAGCTTTAGAGCTGCAGTGCATATGGCCGCTATGGGTTGCAGATGATTCAATGGCACATAAGAACAACAACAATAATCCAAGACTGAGCCAATTGCCAGCATCATAATAGATGGTGAAGAGATTGAGATTGTTAAAAGCTTCAGCTTGCATGGCTCCATAATCAACACTCTCGGTACCAGTCACCAGAAAATCAAAGACAGATTGCATTGCGGAAAATCTTCTGTCAGGGACCTCTCTCCAGAGTACTGAAGAGCAATAATGTCAGTCTGGAAAGTAAGGTGCTCCTGATCCAAACCATGGTCTTTGCAATTACTTGCTGTGCATCAGAGAGCTGGACAATGAATTAGGCTGAAAGAAGAAAAATTGATACTTTTGAGTTGTGGTATTGGAGAAGAGTATTGAATATACCATGGACTACTAAGAGAACAAACAAATCTGTCCTGGAGAGGGTGAAACCAGGCTGCTCCGTGGAGGCAAGGATCTGGAAGCTCCACCTGACATGCTTTAGGCATATTGCAAGGAGGTACCAGTTCTTGGAGAAGTACATCTTACTTGGAAGGATGAAGGGATAGTGCAAGAGAGGAAGACCCTGAATTAAATGTATTGATTCAGTGACTGGGGTAATGGAAGTAGGCATGTCAGAGATGATGAAATTGGCTCAAGATAGCGCAAAATTCAGACTTGTTGTGCAGAGTAGCTAAGAGTCAGAGTTAACACAATGACATGTAACAACAACAACCCAGGACATGGAGCTTTTATGGCCTAGTGATAAGAAGCTGCACTGTAATCCCAAAGGTACATGATTCAAATCCACCAGCTTGTCCAAAAGGGAAAGATGGGACATCTCCTCCTATCTAATTAACTTTCTCTGAAAATCCACCAGAGGCTCAGCTATGCTTTGATTCCAACTCAAAATTCAGAACTAAAAAAAAACCAAAAAAACAAAGCAACCACAAACAAGACATAATCAAGGATCGGAAACTGCAGTACTAATGTATGCAAAAGTGTAATGCTTAAATAAACAATAGATTATAACTTCATTTCCATTCAGTAATGTGCTTTTGTTGGTCAAGAAGGGTTTGTCAGTTTCAAAGATTTGATTTGTAGAGTTGTTATAATCCTTTCTTTATTGAATTAAAGGCAAACCTCCAAGGTCAGAGGTGATCTCTCATGTGAATTTCTGATATTATTTGGTGAGTTTCATACATTTGATATCAGAACACAATTTAGATGTTAAAAGTTACTGATTATTCTCTATTTTATCAAACCCCAGCAGGGAGCAGAGGCAGATAGATATACAGCCTCTGTTTTTACACATCCTATTCACCAATGACCTTTAATTTAACCTAAGTAAATGTTCTCTTGCCATAAGAATTTCACATTTCCATACTATGTAAGTAGTGTTTGTTCTTTTCCTATCAGTGAAGTAATTAGTCTTTTTTATCATCTAATTTGATCTCAGTGACAACAACTACTTGATCTTATCCCTCACTACAATAGTATTTGTGCAAAATCTGTGAGAATTGTCACAACTATTGGTCTCAGAAATTCAAGGATGCTAATATGTCTTTAAATTCCTCCAAAGAAACACTGTCTGGACCAGATATTAAAACAAAATGAAACAAGTCCTTAAAACAGACAATTACCATTAAGTCCAAAAAGGAAATTCAACCCACTTTAAAACAACAACGACAACAACAAATAAAGCCTAATTTAATTCTTAAGAACTTTTCAAAGGCTGTATCGCCTTTATCTAAGTTAGAGAACTTGATCTTTTTTTGCCTCATTACAGAGGTAAACTTTGCTTTTTCAAAACATACATATAACTCGGAGCAATGCTGAATACAAATTTAAGTATCATTACCGAGAATATTCTATCTGTAACCCAAAAGCCTGTGAGTAAATAGTGTGGGATGATTTACAATTCTTTTGCTGTACCACAGATAATCATTAAATCTTGTGTTTGACTTCTGGCTAAAATTTGTTCTTATACAAACCTAAAAAACAACACTAGTTTCACTAGACTTGGCAAGAATTAATGAAATGTTAGCATAAAAGCATAAACCCTAAAGCTATGTTTCCACTTCTCCCTCCCTTAAGTAAGATGACTGAAATATTAGAGTATCTCACTTTTGTTTTTAGTTGCACAAATCTTTCTATTTTACCACCTGTCATCTGGGGAAACAAACTCACAGCACAGTAATGACCTTGTCAAGGACCAAGAGGTGTGTCTTAAAGAATTATAATCTCCTGTAACCCGATTTATGTGATTACTGCATGAAACAGAACTTGTTCAGCAATGATGGATGACAAAGCTACAGGTATTGACTGATCTTTAGAAATATTTATCTGACAGGTCCCTTAGGGTTTTGTACATTGTGGCAGAGAATAACTGCATACAGAAAAGAAAGAACTTGTGATTCAGGTTTGAGCAGTGTACTTCATTATCATATTTCTTCCATGCTCATTCTAAAACTGCACTCACCTAGGCAATTTTCAACAAGTGGCACTTAAAGAAATGTCCCATTTTCTGGATGCCACATTTATTTCTGTCACCTTTGATAGAAAATATTTATGGCAAGTGAGAGAATAAAAACAATCGGAGAAAAGGTGGAGAATAAATTTAAAATCAGAATCTACTGGAATGATTTAGCTTCTCATCTCCACATGGTGTAGAGCATAACATGTTGATCTCCTAACTGAAAGGTCCCAGGTTTGAATCTGCCATCCACTGGATGGGAGAATTTTCAGAAGTTCATTCCTGGAAGATATAAAGCCCTGTAAATTCAATGGAGAGTGACTGAGCCTGAAAAGTTTCTAGGATGGGAATTAAAAATGGACATAGACACACACTAGGAAGCTCTGGTGGCCCAGTGGTAAGTGTGTCTACCAATGGCCATAAGCCCACGCTAGGAAGGTCTGGTGACCGCATGGTAAGTACATTGACAAACCAAAGACACTCAATTCAAACCCACCAGTAACTCTGCAGAGGAAAAAGGAGGTCAGTCTCCTGTATGGTTTACTGTCTCCAAAAACCCACTGCCGCGTCAGCTATTGGTCAGTTCCAACTCAATAATACATAACAACATAGACTCACAAAGCCTAAGCTTGGGATATGGTTTGTTAGCATGAAAATAACTTAGTTTATCTTGAAAATTCTGCTTTATTTAAAGAATATCAACTCTTGCTACAGGAGAACATGTATTTCCACCTATGTGGGAGAAAGATGGGCAATCTCCTCCCTTGCGAGTGAAAACTCAATGCCTTTGAAAACCCACTGGAGGGTCTGGCCTGAGGGTACATAACAATGATAAAGCTCTAGGTGCCATAGATTTTTTTTTTAAAAAAAAACATTTTCTTTTTTAACTTTCTATTAGCCATTCTCTTTGGGTGACTATCTGAGTAAAGACTTGATTAAGTTAAAGTTTTGAAGAATAGGTACTTTAAAAGAAATGTTCACCAATCAATTGAGCAATATATATTGTTGTTGTTGTGTGCTGTCAAGTTGAGTATGACTTATAATGAGCCTATGAACAAAAGATCTGAACCCAGTCCTGTCCTGCGCCATCCTGACACTTCCTGACCACAAGAGCCCATTGCAGCAGTCACCATGTCAATCCACCTGGTTGAGGGTCTTCCTCTTCTTCACCAACCCTCCACCCTTCCCAGTTTCATGTTCCTCTCCAAGGAATAACCATCCTAGCAATATGCCCAAAGTTTTGTGAGGTAAAGCCTCCTCATTCTTGCCTCCAGAAAGCATTCTAGGTGCACCCTCTCCAGGACATATTTGTTTATTCTTTTGGCTGTCCATGTGATGTTCAGTGATCATCTCCAACACCACAGCTCAAATGCATCAATTCTTCTGTCATCCTTAGTTATGCAAATGCATAGTAAGTGATCAGAAAGACTATGTCCTGAATCAGATACACTTTAGTCCTCAAACTGACCTCATTACTCATGTAAGATAAAATTAACAGTAACTGGGGCAATAGGGGTTGGGGTGTCAGTGAGATTGGCTTGGGACAGGGAAGACTTCAGAGCTGCTGTACATAGGTTCGCTATACATTGCAAGCTACTCAATGACATATTAAAAACAATAACATACTGTGACAGGTTTGGAAGCAGGAGTGGCATTCACTTCCTAAATAGCATGCCTCCAGAAACTCTATGAGCTGCAACAAATGTCAATAGTTGTAGAGAGGCTTCAAACCTTTTGTTCATAGGGCCACTATGAATCGTGCTTGACTCAAAGACAAACAACAGCAATGATGCAACATATATTCACAACGAAATTTTCTGTAAGAAGCATAAAGTGTTTGCACACAACGCCTTTAAGTAAGCAAGATAAATTAAATATTAAAACAACTTTATTTTGTTCCCTGCCCATGCCCATTAAGTTTATTGAGTGGAAGAAATTATCCAGCCTGGGGATAAAACAGTGGGAAGCACATCATTTTCTGCTTTCTTCCTTAAACACTTCTAGTTGTTGTTATTGTGTGCTGTCGAGTCAGAACCCTCTCGTAGTTGACCCTCCAGTGGTCACATATTAGGAGATTGTACTTCCTCCCGCCATGGAGCCTCTGGTGGATTCGAGCCACGTGCACTTGGAATCTCAGTGCAGCTTCTTACCCTTAGACCGTCAGAGCTCCCTAAACCAGACAGTTGTATGAGGTCAAGTCCAAATAAACTCATAGCTTCAGCAGGTTTTCAGAGGCAGTAAATCGAGGGAGATTTCCTGAGCTCTTCCTGCAGAGTTGCTGGCAGTCTTGAGCCACATGCCTTTCTGGTTTCAGCACAGCTTCTTCATAATAGACCAACAGTCCCATACAACAATCACAATTTGAATGTAAGGGTCAAACATGTTTTTTTTTTTTCACTTCCTTAAGTTGAGGCTCAGGGGTGAGTGACTACTGGGTTAGATAGCCTACACTACTGTGCTTCTTTCTCTTTCTTTAACCTCTTAATAATGACTATTTCAGACCCCACTGACTACACAGGTATGAAGACAGGAGAGTGAAGCATGAGAAAAGTGCTTAGACTGGTAAGATGGTGCTACCTTCCCTAAACCTGAAAGTTTCTTAAAAAGATTCCTCTGTCATGAGAATTCCTGCATGGTAAAAGTGGTTAATCCACCGAACTAATAACCTAAAAGTTGGAGGTTCAAGTTTATAAGACAGCACATGGAAAGACAGGCTCAGTATCTTTTCTCAAAATCAGTCCTTGGAAACCCCACGGAGCACAGTTCTCCTTTGACCAACATGAGGTGCTGTCAGTCATAATGTGTTTAATGTAAATTATTTTTTTCTTTATTTGATTGAGGGGTTTTTTCCCCTCTCTCTCATAGCCCCTTACCTTGGGGCTGTTACCAATAGTTTCCTCAGTTTGGACAGAACTTTCTCTATTACATTTAATTACTTACTGCATCGCTTAGAAATCCAGCAGTACACTTCTGTGGACTCTGTGGTAACTCATGTGAACCCATAGCCCAGCACACTACTACCCTGATGGCTTTCCAAGGCTGTCTGTCAGTCTTTACCAGTGCAGACCACCGCATTTTCGTCTTAGAGTTTCTGGGGTCTTAAACCACCAATCTTCTGGTTAGCAGCATGGTACTTTAGCCATGGTGCCACCAAGACTGCTCAATATAAGTATAAATGCTCTTTAAATGTGCCATCAAATTCCATATCAAGGGTACAAGTAACAACAATCCATGCTAAATAAGTCAGAGATTATATTTTAAAATGTGAGAATTTTTAAAGGGAATTTGAAGCTTTGGCCAAGAGGCACGCATGACTAAAAATAGTGGTAAACAAAGCAAATACTCTGGCAGAAGCAAATTCCAAGTCATAGTGACCATCTGGGACCAAATAGCACTGCCCTACAGGGTTTCTAAGACTTTAAAAGTTTATGAAATCTCACTACCTCATCTTTATCCCAGGAGTGGCAGGTGAGTTTGAACTGTTGACCTTGACATCTGTAGTTGAGTTTTTTAACCTCAGCTCCAACAGGACTCCTTAATATGCTGATAGTTCTGTTTAGTATTTGCAGTTCCCATGTGACTCAAATTATTTTCAACTTAATTTTTCGAACTGTGTTCTGTCGACTTTGTCTCATATCATTTTGGGACACTGTCCAGAAGGACCAGGAAAAGGACATTGTGTTTGGAAAGGTGGGGGATGAGAGAAAGAGAAGACCCTGCACAAGACTGACCCAGTGACTAACAATGAGCTTACACGTGGCAGAATTATGACGATAGGACAGGATTGCGTCAAACTTCCATCCATTCATTGTTCGTGGGGTTACAATGAGTTAATCTCGGTGCCCCTATAATTAACAGCCTTCCTCCCTCATACTCTCTTCCTGTTTTCTGTCTTCTCTTGCCTCTTTCCTTTTGCCTTCTGTCATATGGTTTTGTTTCCTTCTCTTCTGATGATTGTAATTCTCCCCTACAGTTCTGGTCTTAAGTCCTCAGTGGCTCCTGTCACTACCAGCTTGATGATGTGAGCTCCAGCTATTTGAAACTATGGAGTAGAGATCTTCATAGATGCACACTGCATGGGGCCCTTTGGCTTGAAGCCTGAGGCTGAAAAAACTTGGAGCACAGTCTCTGTAAGCAATCGAATACAAAATAACGCATATATAATTAAGTTCAGGGCCTTGGAAGAGACCCTTGTAAGCAAGGGGCTGGAGCTGCATTAACGTTGTAGCAAATCCGCCTCTGCATTCCTATATAAAAAGCCTGGAAAAAAATGCTCTGCTCTTTTCCTCTCTCCTAAAACAGTCATAATTAGAGAGCTGCTTCCCCCTGTCTCTCCCCTAGGTTATGTAAGAATAAATAATGAAAGAAACTAGTTAGTTCACATCTTCAACATCTAATTCTGAAGTGGGTGTTAAATATAAAAGCTACCTCACCATAATTAAAGAACTTTTTGGGGGGGTATGCACAAATATATTAGAGTATACAAAAACATAATTTTGGCTCATTCAACACCCTGAACGCTTACATAACTAACAATGATGCCAAACTAATATTACTATGTCTCTTAAAATAATTATTTAGCTCAAAACATGAAGGAAGTAAGAGATCGACATTCTTAGACAGTTTCTCATGCTCACAGGGCTTCTTTGGCACGACAACATTGGGAACATGTGGCATTCTTTTGTTTCGTGGTGATTTTACATAAACCTTAAAATTCCAACGTCAAGGAGATGGGTCTATTTTTATCGTTCATTGAAAAACAGGGTGGGGGAAGCCTTCATGTTGTTTCTTATTGTAAATAACTAAATTTACAGTGCTTGTCCTTCGTGTTCTATTTGATGGCAGTTAATTGTTAGTTGGTTTTAATTATACATCATAGTCTTTGTTCTGGAAACAATCCAAAGAGTAGATCATCTTAGTGTGTAATTTACTGAAACAGTTTCCAGGCAGCTTGCCATCCTGAAGACCATGTGACTCAGTTGTCATTAAAATTAGAAAAATATTAGTATACATGTTTGAATTAAGGATTAGGGGGTGGTTCTATAAATTATAGGAAGCTCAGCAAAGTCTTGTGAAGGCTTGAGTTCAGCCAAAGGGCTAATTTCATATGGCAAATGCAGCGCACATGTGCACTTCTTGTACCTGGGTTAAGACTTTGATGGATGTTACCTCTTCAGATCACTCATGAATATTGATATGCCCTTTTTTAGTAGGTGAGGAGGTGGGCAAATATTTCTAGCATCTAGATATTGGGTAAGACGTGCAGAAACTATTGTCCCATTGCAAAATACAGCACACTTCTGCTTCTTAAATGCTTTGCTCAAACCTGGCTCAACATGTTTTATTGTTAAATATAACATTTCGCCTAATTTTTACAAACATGGTAAAAATGTTCAGGCAGTTTGAGAAACTCCTTCTTCATGAGGTATAAAACTGTTTGCTCCTGTTGAATAGCTCCAGTAAAGATGCTTTACATCATAATTTTCTTTTTACATCTCAGTAAAAATGGCTGATGAGGATAAATATGAGATACCTGGAAATAGTTAAAAAAAATATTGTGGCACCTTCTTCTTCCCTGCTCCCTGCTTGATAGGTGTCTTGGGAATCTTCAAAAACAAGTAGCACAAGATAGAAGACAGAAGAATCAAAACAAGATAAGCAAGCAACACTTGGATCTGCAGAACTAGAGGATTTAGCTGTAAATAAAGCAGAAGAGCTCAAGTGTTTTTCCCTCTCCAATTCTGTTGTTATATTGTGCTAAAGTTATATTCTTTTTTAATTTTTTTATTAATTTTAATGAACATTTACAGAGACTTTGGGTTTCCATTCATTCATTGTTGCACTATTTTCTCTACCCTCCCCCCGCAGTTTGTTCCTCTTTTTTTTTTTCCTCTTGAAAGTCTGTTTTAATTTTCCCATTGCCACAGTGCTTGTCAAAGCCAGTTCTGATTAATCTCCTTTGTCAGTGTGTCCTTTGCCATTCCCTATCACT
>NW_006399772.1:25138545-25142020 GCF_000299155.1 Elephantulus edwardii
TCTCTTCACCATCCATCCTGATGCTGCCAATTGGTCCAGTGGTGAGAATCTTTGTCTTCTTGACATTGAGCCTCAATCCATATTTGAGGCTGCAGTCCTTGACCCTCTGCAGCAGGCGCTTCAGGTCCTCTTCATTTTCAGCAAGCAGGGTTGTGTCATCTGCATAACGCAGATTGTTGATAAATCGTGTATTTGTGTTGATTGTTGCTAGCTTCCTGTAACCTTTTCTTTGACCTGGTTTAAAACAAACAAACAAACAAAACACCACATTTGGCACTGGGCTATATTTTCTTTCTAAGGAAAGTAAATAACTTCCTTTCTTTAGTACTTTTAGTCTTCAAAATTAACAAAAATATTTTAAAAATAACTTCTCTATATAATTTGGGGAACTCTGGTGGAGCATACCAGAGAATGGCTCTGCAAACTCAGAGATGGTGTCTCTCTGCCAGTTTGAATCCACAAGCTGCTCTAAGGGAGAAAGATGGACAATCTTCTCTCATGCAATTTACCGCCTCTGAAAAGTGACTAGAGGGCCAACTCTGCCACAATTCCATCTTCAGAAGAATGAGTTGAGAGAATATGTACATTTGCTTCCAATAATAGACTGAGTGCACTTAGAAAAAATGTCAATCTTGTCTTTGTTTCTATTGCAAGGAACAGTGTAAACTGTATTTTTTAAAACTCCTTTCTCTATCTTGAGATATGTTCATAAAAAGAAACTCATGAAATGGCTACAAGGAGTCCTGGGGTCCTTCAGCCAGGGAAGCACTCCATGAGTAGTTGATAGATTGGCAGTTTGAGCCAACTCAAACTCAGTGCGGTTGAAGACAGGCCTGGCAGTCGCCCCTAGAGACATAGCCTTCAATTCTCTGAAAACCTCTGTCTACTCAGACACATACTGTGGGTGTCACCAGAGTCATAATAGTGCTGTTATCATGAGTCAGAATAGACTAGAACATATAACAACAAGTTACGTATATTTATGCCTGTAACAACAGCAGGTATTTTAAAAAGACAATTATTTGGGATTATAAAGCTAAAAGTCACTGCTCTGAAGTCAATGCAGGCTTAAAGCAATGCTTCACCAGGTTTCCAAGACTGTAAATGGCTAAGCAAGGGAGACTGCCCGTCTTTTTCCCCTAGATGCTGCTGATGAGTTCAAACTTTTGACCTCTCAGTTAGCCATCTAGCAAGTAACACAGTAGGCTACTGGAGCCCATAATAGCTTTCTTTAATAAATGCTGAGTGCTATCTGTATGCCAGGAAGTGTGCTCGATGCTGGATACACATAGATAAATAAGATTCATGCCCTTGAGCAGTATGTAGACAAGGGCAGTGGCCAATTAATTGGATTAGAGCATCATACCAAATGATACCGAGATCATAGATTCCACTTATGGGCCAATTAGCTCCTCTTTGTTCTATGGCCATAGATTGCATACAGATTAGATATTTTCATGGGTTTGTGCATTTGTACTCTATCTCTTGCCAAAAAGAATTTGAAAGCACATACAGCAAATATACAGCTCAGGGAAAGATAATAGAAAAGGCTTTTGGAGCCCATATTTCACATGACTATTCAAACGTGGAGGGAAAAAAAAAAAAAAAAAACCACCCCAAACTAAAACGTGCTTCTGTTTAAACCTGTGAAACAAACTGAAGGGAAAATGTACTGATTACTTTTGTAATCTGGATTTTTTTTTTTAGTCTATATATTTATAGTGTAAAGAAATTTAAACATTTCCCAACTCATGTACCAAGAGCCAAGCTGTAAGTATAGAGTCGGGACTTAGGATAACAGATATAATTGTACAAAGATGGCAGTTTAAAGACTAGAGACATTTTTGGGCTCTTGTTAAACTACCTTGTGAGAAGATTTTTCACAATTATCAGTTAGTCTAGCTTTTTTCTTTTTAAATTATATACACTTTTTGATGTCTCTTGTCAGTATATGAATCATCATCATATGTTTATTCATCTTTATCAATTAAACCCATAAATTAGAAGAACCCAAAGACAGTATTTCTCACGAGATTTCACTGATTCTGTTGAGCCTAGTGAATGCCTAGGGGGTTACACAAGACAGGGAGTTCTAATTCCCCAGCTGCTCCGCAGAAGAAAGATGGACAGTTCTCTCCCATGGAATTTATAGCCTCTGAAATCCACTGGAAGGTGGGTTAGGAGTCGGTCCTGACTTAATGGCAATGAGCTTAACTTTGGTCTGTATAATAAAGGAGCGCATACTCCTAACCAAAAGGTTATGAGTTATGAGTCTCAGACGGTTCAAATCCAGCTGCTTTGTGGTAGAAATATGAGTATTCTCCTCCTAGTAACACTTATAGCCCTAAAAACTCATGAGAAAAAAAAAATTAAAAACAACAAAATTTACTTGTGGTCCAGGTGTGTGTTGGAATAAATCAGATGTGATTTTGGATCTTTGGTCTGTATCATGAGGAATCTAGTTGCACTTTGGGCAGCTGGCAGATAGGTCAATGGTTCATATCTACCAACTACTTCTTGAAGCATTTGCTGCAGAAGGTTTAAGACTACATACAGCCTTCAATATGGGTTGAGGATAAACATAAAAAAAAGCCAAAACCCACCCCTCAGAAATTTTCACCTGGGCCAATAGATGACATCGTGATGGATAGAGAAAGGAGTGAAACCGTCAACAACTTTATCTTACTGGAGTCCACAGTCAATACACTTGGACAAGTGGTCAGGAGATCAGGAGGCATATTACACTGGGAAAGTCTATAGCCAGGGACCTTTTGAAATTAGTGATGAGTAATGATGTCAGTTTGAAGAAAAAATTACCAGATTCTGGCCATGGTCTTTTCAGTGAGTTGTTATACGTCTGAGATCTTGGACAATAAATATGGATAACAACAGAAGAATTGCTGCCTTTGAACTGTGATGTTGGAGAAGAGTGCTAAAGATCCCATAGTCTGCCAACAGAACAAACATATATGTCTTGGAGTGGGTGTGGCCAGAGTGCTCATTGGAGGCAGAGATGAAGTTTTGTCTTATATACTCTGGGTATGCTGTTAGAGGAGGTCATTCTTGACAGGAATATCATGCTTGGAAATGTGGAACGCCAACAAAAGAGAAGAAGACCCTCAACCAAGTAAGTTGACAGGGTGACTGCAACTCTGGGCTCAAATGTGTCAGAGATAGTGAGAATGGCACGGGATCAGACAATGCTCAAATCTGTTGTTCAGAGGGTCACTATGAGTCATACTTAACTCATTGGTACCTAACAACAACAACAACTCTATAAGAGAAAGATTAAATTCTTCCACCATGAAGATATGCAGGCTTGGAAATCCTAACAGGCATTTGTACTCTGTCCATATTTCGCCTGATTGTTCAAATGTGCAAAAATGTGTTTGGTTTGTTTTGAGTGCTAATTTTATGCAGACTAGGCATGCCAGCGGATTTTCCTATGCTAATGGATGTGGCTGATTTTCATCTG
>NW_006399772.1:25143170-25144136 GCF_000299155.1 Elephantulus edwardii
GACTTTGACAAGCACTGTGGCAATTGGACAATTAAAACCCAAAATCCCTGTAAATGTTCATTAAAACTAATAAAATTTAATAAAATTTAAAAAAAAAGTATCTGTGCTGTAATCCTGAAGACATGCGGTTCGAGTCCAACAGCTGCCCCATGGGAGAAGGATGGGCAATGTCCTCCTGTGCAATTAACTATCTCTGAAAATTCGCTGGAGGGTCTGCTATTGGTCGGTTCTGACTCTATGATAAACAACAATGGTTGTGGCCGAGTCTTGGTTATTTTCGGTTTCTGAACTCCTCTTTTTTATTCTTGATACTACCCCCGAGTTTTAACATTGAGTCAGGACTGAGCCCTGATTGACCCTCCAGCAGATTTCAGAGTCTGGAAATTGCACAAGATGAGATTGCCCATCTTTCTCTGGTGGGTTTGAACCCCCAGCAATGTGCTGCCTTTAGGTTGACAATACAACTTCACCGATTATACCACAAGGATTCTCTATCTCTCAGGCTTCCGTGGAGTTAGGCATTCTCAAGACGTGACTTCTCAGTCAACATGTGATGAAAGCTGAAGCCTTGAGTGTGCAACTTATGGACAATATCCCTGATGCAGAGTGCACATCCATGCTTCTTCCTGCTGATTGGCAAGCAGACCTTAAAACTATAATTTCAACGTTACCTTGAATCATGAGGTGTTCTTAAAGTGAAATGAGATTATTGCTGTTTTTGTTATGTTGTTTTCTTATGGAGTGGTCTGCAACTCATAGGACCTTTTGTACAACAGCCCCAAACCCTACTCTATCCTGTGCCAATTTCACTGTTTCTTTTTTTTCTATAATTATATTTTATTAATTTTCATAAACATTTACAGAGATTTTGGGTTTCCATTCATTCTCCGCTGCACCACTCTCTCTACCCTCCTCCCAGTTTGTTCTTGTCCAAATGCCACAGTGCTTGTCAAAGCCAGTTCTGAT
>NW_006399772.1:25148960-25188843 GCF_000299155.1 Elephantulus edwardii
GCTTTCTCTCTTCACCCTCCCAAGCATGACGTCCTTCTCCAAGGACTGGTCCCTTCTTGCAACAGATCCAAAATATGTCAGACAAAGCTTCATAATCCTTGCCTCCAAGGAGCAGCATGGTTTCACCCTCTCCAGAATAAACCTGTTCATTCTCTTAGCATTATACGGTATATTCAGTATTCTTCTCCAACACTGCAGCTCAAAGGCATCAATTCTCTTTCTATCATCCCTAGTCATTGTTCAGCTAGCAAGTAATGGCAAAGACCATGGCCTCTTCAGTACTTTGGAGAGGTCTTTAACAGCAGACTTGCCCAAAACAATTTGTCTTTTAATTTCTTTGCTGCTGGTTTAAGAGTGTTAATTGTGGAACCAAACGAACTAAAGCTGTGAACAGTCTCAATCTCTTCACCATCTATCATGATACTGCTAATAGACCCAGTGGTGGGAATCTTTGTTTTCTTGATATTGAGCCTCAATCCATATTGAAGGCTACAGTCCTTGACCTTCTGCAGCAAGTGCTTCAGATCCTCCTCAGTTTCAAGCAAGGGTTGTGTCATCTGCCTAACATAGATTATTAAGGTAAATAAAAAAGAATGCAGCAGAATATCTGAAAATAAGGAATTTGTATCTGTACCCTAACGCCTCAATCTAGATTGTAGTGTGAGAATAAAAAAAAAAATACATTTTTATCTGCAATGCCACTCTTGCTTCGAAATGTCTCTCACTTGCTCTTTTCATCTCCTAGGGCTGTCTTGACAAATCATCACATACATGGTGGCTTAAAATATCAGAACTGTATTCTCTCACATTTACAGAGGCCAGAAGCTATTGGCAAGGCCTTACTTCCTCAAAATCTCTAAGGGAGAATCCTTACCTACTTCAGCTTCTGCTGGATCCAAGGGTTCCTTGGCTTTCTAACTCCAATCTCTGGCTCCAGCTTTATTTGGCTTTCTCTACATAAAAAGGAAGACGAAGGAGACAGAATGCTTCTCCCATCTTTTATAGAAACATTTATCTGCAGTGTTTGTGGGTACCGTGCCAATTTAGATGTTGAGTTGCTAACCATTTGGCTAAGGGGTTCGAATCCACCAACTGCTCTGCAGGAGAAAAAGGCACAGTCTCCTCTTTTGAGGATATACACCCATCGAATCCATTGAAAGTGATAGATTTGAAGACATTGGGCTTGGCTTTTTGGTTAGAAACTATAGTAATGTAGTCCCCCCAGGAGCTGGACAGTCAACCCAAGGGCTGCTTTTCTCCGGCAGTTTTAATCTGCCAGCAATTCTGAGAAAGAAAGATGGGCAATCTCCTCCCATTCCAGTTACAGCCTCAGAAACTCATTGAGGAGGTCAGCTATGGGTTGTTGACATTTCAAAGGCAATGGGTGAGATGATAGAAGATTATTGCATTAATTTTATCTGTAATGATGTTTTTTCCTAAATGAGGTCAAATTCACCTAAATTCAGGTTTCTCATTTAGGATGAAATGTCTTTTGAAAGACCGCAATTCAATGCTGACGTTCAAAACTTAGCATAATTCACCAACATACAAGAAAAGCATTTTTTGTACAACTGGGCAGTATTATTATCTAATATGCTAACATTCATTTTGAGATAGAGTTTAATAAACATAACCCAGTTGAGGATGAGGGTAAATGTTAGATTGGAAAGTTCATTTTTAATAAAATATAGTTTGAGTCACTAATTGGCAGATTTCCCCCCTTCAGAGTTGTTAAGAACTATTACAAGATTGCATTGTTACTTTGTTCATTTAATTAATTTGAGAATTTTGGTTTCTTATTAGGGAACACGTGAACTGGTAAGTTACATTTACAAAATTTAAATTAGTACTGTTGGAGGGTAAAAAAGGCAATAATGTCAGTAAAAGCAATTAGTTGTTGGTGTGGTTTTTTTTTCCTTTTGTGGAAAGTATTCAATAGTTTTTAAAACAAATTATAAATTAATATAATTCAAAATAATAACTTTTAAAAATGATGAACAGTACATCTTTGCTAATATCTATAATTGTATATTTGGATTAGAAAGTTGGGGGTTTTGTCACTTGCAATAATAAGTTTCTGCTGTCTGAGTGGCTGAGATTTCCAACTAGAAGTGAATAAGATTTTCTTTCTAAAAATCACTCTATTAATTTTAGAGTACATGCACAAATATCTACATACATATATGTGTTTGAAATATAAAAATATTTTTAATCAAAATATAACTTAAAGTTATCATCCTCGTAGCTTTCGTTGATGGTTTTAGAAAACTATGAGAAAATCAACATGAAGAAATGCAGATGTCTGCTACAAAACAACTATGAGATATTGTTGCACCCCAGCAACAATTGCAGAGTTTGACTTGTCAGCAAACAACAAATGCTGGTGAGATTATGGCGAGATTAGGACTCTTATTCACTGCTGGTGGGAATGTAAAATGTTACAGTAACTATGAAAGTCAATCTGGCACTTTCTCAAAACATCAGAATTAGAAATACCATTTGACACAGAAATTCCACTACTGGGAATATACCCTAAAGAAATCAGCCATCATTCAAGCAGATGCGTACATACTCATTGTATTGCTGTGCTATTCACAATAGCAAAGAGATTGAAACAATCCAAGTGCTCCTAAATGAATGGCTAGAAAAACTATGGTACATTCACTCAATGGAATATTACACAGCATTGAAAATAATGAACTTGTAAAATGTTACACAACCTGGAGGAGTCTGAAGGGGACATTATACAGTGTGAAATATCTCAATTACATAAAGACAAACACTGCATAACACCACTGTTATAAAATAGGACCAAGGGGAGAGGGTGTTGGAGAGAGAATGGGAAAAGGGAAGATAGATAATGAGCACTGCATTAGAACAGATGAGGAGACGGACTTCCCAAAAGGAATATATGATAAGGCGTTATGTGTATGACAACAATCTGAAACAAGAGGTGCGTTGTGGAGTGGGATGGGGAGGGTGGAGGGAAGAGAGGGGAGAAAACTTTCAACAATAAAAAATATTATATAAAAATATCGATTTTATGTGTTGAACAATTAGCCCAATAAGTATATAAAATCATTCTCTCTAAGCTGTAAATACCTATTTGGCTGAAGGAATTAGTATTCTTCTCTGCCAGCGTAGTAATGCCCACTACTCTTGTCACCAAGCAAAACAGATTAATTCAGTCCTTTCTCTTCTTCATGCACACACCTCCAGTTGTTGGTTTGGTGGGTTTTTGGTTGCATTTGTTTGTTTGCTTGTTTTTTGTTGTTTGTTTGTGGGGATGTGTGTGTGCGTGCATGTGTGCGTTTCATTTCACCTATCCCTGTTAAGGACCTGATGAACCCGCGTTTTGTTCCCTGTCAGACTCATGCCAGGAATGAGACTAACTTATACATTAAAAAGCAAAGTATATTCGTGAATATACTTATGAAATAAGCTGACAAATTTCAAAGAAATGTGGCTGCCAAGAAATGTTTAACTCAGCATAAGAAAAGTGTCAATTAAAGAGATGATAGAATATTAAATTAATTTTAAAATATAAAAATATTGTCTTAACTGTCACAGTCTTAAGAAGGTTCTCAAAGCAATTGTGTCCAACACTGTTCTAGTATGATCCAATGGTGGTTATTGGCCTTAGTCCTCTAGGCTCTCCTTTCTAGTCTGTTTTAATTTGGAAGCTCCACAGAAACTTGTCCAGCATCGTTGATCTCATGTTCTCTTTTATAATTGCCATGACATATGTTCCAGCACAATTATTGTTGTTAGGTGCAATCAAGTCTACAATGACCCATAGCCAGCCTTTGAGCAATAGCTCTCGAACCTGCCGTGTCCTGAGCCAATCTCATTGTTTCTGACATACCTGCCCACATTGTCATAGGCCCTGTGTCAATGCATGTCATCCAGGGTCTTCCTCTCCTGTGCTGACCTTCCACCCTGTCAGGCATGATATGCTTCTGCATGAACTGATCCCTCCTGGAAACTGCTCTTTATATGATCATGGTTATTGTGCTGTCATCAACTCAATGTGTTACTGTTGAATTAGGACTAACTCAGAGGTGACCCTCCATTGGGTTTCTGAGGATGTAATTTGCTCATGAGGAGATTGTCCTTCTTGAACCACCAGAAAGGCCGTGGGGTTAGCAATGCAACTGTCTGTGGACTAGGCAGCCAGTTCTTCCTTATCTTCAGTATTATTGTATTTTATAATGGATTTTAACATTTTCTTCTTGAAAATAAATGTGAGGCTGCTTCTCTTTAATTTGTCATTTGTTGCATAGTAGACCAGAGGATTGATTCAGAATGTTGTGGTTGTTAGGTGCCACCAAATCAAGTACATCTCAGAGTCACTCTGTGAACAACAGATCTGAACCTTGTGCCATCCTCACAATCTCTGACACACACGCGAGCCCGTTATTGCAGTCACTGTGTCAATCCTTATTACTAAGGGTCTTTTCTTTTGCTGACCCTCCACCTCTGCAAACATGATGCTGTTTTCCAAGGAATGCATGTCCAAAGTATATGAAATGAAGCTCCATCACCTTTGCCTCCAAGCAGCACTTTGGCTGCATCTTTTCCAAGATATGTGTTTGTTTTTTTTTGGCAATCCATAAGAGATTCCGCATCCTTCTCCAACATCACAGTTTAAAGGCATCAGTTCTTCTTCTCTCATCCTTATTCATTGATCAGCTCTCAGATGCACTGAAAAGACCATGACCTGAATATAGCACACCTTTCTCCTCAACCTAATATCATTACTCGTCACTAATTTGGAGAGGCCCCTGACTGCAGACTTTCTTGGTACAATATGACTCCTCATGTCCTGACTGCTGGCACCACATGGGGTGTTTGTGGATCCAGGTAAGAATATGGATACAAATTGTTGACCGTTTCAATCTTTCCTCATCCAACATGATTTTGCCTATTGGTCCAGAATTATTAATTTTTGTTTTATTAATGTCATGATGCAAGATATATTGAAAGCTGTATTCATTGATCTTCTGCAGAAAACACATTAGAATAGCCAATATAAATTTATTTCCATTAACTAATGCTTAGTACATCAGTCGGTATCAGTTTTATTTCATTATTGGTGACTCTTTGGGTTTTTTTTTTCAATTTCTACTTTGGACATTCACATTTTATCCACTCTAAGGCACCCAAGCATCAAGGACTCTCCTTCATAGGGTCGCTATGAGTTGCCTGCGACTCAACAGCACTTAACAACAACAACAACAACAAACATACATGTTTCTTCTCATTTAGGATTGTGCTTTGCCAGCAAGTGAAGATCCTGAAATCTTTACTCTATGTATATCATTAATGTCAACCCTAACTTAAAGAGGCAGCTATTTAATTTGTATCTTAAGAGTCCTATAACCTGAAGGACTTATCTTCTGACACTATACTGAATAAAGTTCCACAACTATTCACAGAGAATCATGGGGGCATAGGGGTAAGGAATTGCCCTGCCAATGCAAAGGTGTAAAATTTTAATCCACCAGCTGTTCTTTGGGAGAAAAATGGACAGTCTTCTCCTGTGTGAGTAACTGCCTCTGAAAACCTACAGGAGGGTCAGCTGTGGGTTGGTTCCAATTCAATGGTATGCAACAGCAGCAACTATTCATAAAGCTTTCACTAGCCCATTTTTCAAGGTGTAGACGCTAATCCCTCTTCCTAGTTTATCCTAGTCCAGAAACTCCTCTGATACCCATCTATTGTGCGTGATCTTGCTATTATTTGAAATACCAGTGCCACACTTTACAGCACCATAGCAAAGCTCAAAGCCCATCACATTATATCAAACTAACAGACAGGTGGTGAATCCAGATATAAGTATTCAAACGTAATGTCTTATTTATGCTTTGAGATTGTTATTTCAATTCATGAGCTCCTCAGATGTCCAAATGCTTTACCTTTTTTTTTTTTTTTAACAAAGCACACAGCATTATATGGCTTGGTAACAGTCAAATGGCACATTAATATTTTTGGTAGTTTATTGTCATTGATTACATCTTTTGCTTGGAACACTGAGTGTTTACTTGCATAAATGGTCTTGAATATTATAGAAATCATCAAGAAGTTTCAAGATAAAGCAACGCTCAGTTGTCTTACTCGTAACATCATTCTGAGTCTTACTTGTGTTGAATATATCAAACGTCGTCAACAACCATAGTCATGGTTTGACATCAAAGATAAACTTCAGTTCTTTCCTCTAATCCAAAAACTTGCCATATAAAATATGCTGTGAGATAGTTTGAATATCACCTACAGTGAACCTTCTAGAAAATAATAAAACCTCGTTGTTACGGTATATGTTGACATATCACCATATATATCACAGAAGTATTTATTTATTTATTTTCTTTTGGGGTGTGTGTGTGTGTGTGTGTGCGTACCATAAAATCAGATCTGACAGGTACAGAAAGAGATTGTCCCTCCTCCCGCAGAGCATCTAACAGATTCAAACTGCGTACAGCTGTGATTGCAGTGCAGCTTCTTGCCACTAGGCCACCATGTCTCGCCGAAAAATAGCCATTTATTATAGGTTTGCTGTTTGTTTTTCTAGTTCCCAACTATTTTCTTTTTTGAGGGCAGAGTAAAGTTTTCCTTATTGTACACCTCCAACACTGTTGTTGTTATTGTTATGTGCCATTGAGTTTCCTGTGACTATGTACAAGAGCTCTGACTCATGCCCTACCCTGAGCCACTCACTGCCTCTGACACACTTACCCCCCCTTACCTCAGTTACTCACTCAATTGTTTAATTGAAGGAATAAATGTATCTAAAATGACATCTATAATTTATGCACTGCATAAAAAAAATGTTTTGTTGTTGTTATGTGCCTTCAAGTCACCTGCAACCCATAAGCAACCCTATGTCCATCCAGCAGCTCTGAACCCTGTCCTGTACTGAGCCAGTCTCACTAATTCTGACACACTAACCCCCATTGTCCCAGTCATCATATCGATCTGTCCCATCCAGGGTCTTCCTCTCCTGCACTGTCCCCCCACCCTTCCAAGTTTGATGTCCTTTGGCAAGGACTGGTTTCTCTTGGCCATGTGCCCAAAGTATGTGAGACAGAGCTTCAAAATCATAGCTTCCAATGAGAAATTTGGTTTCATCCTCTCTAAGATAGGCCTATTTGTTTTCTTGGCAGTCCATGGTATGTTCAAGACTCTTCTCCAGCATCATAACTCCAAGGCATCAATTCATCTTTTGAGATCATTAGTCATTGTCCAACTCTCTGAAGCATAACAAGTAATTGTGAAAACCATGGCCTGGATTAGGCGCACCTTAGTCTAGACTGACATAATAATGGGATCTACTTATCAATAATATTTCTCTTTCCTCCTCTTGATGCTTTCTATGTTCCTGGAGTGAATTCTGTGCTAGTTAAATAAATTAACATGTTCATATCTATTTTTTCTATGTATTACCAAAAAGAGGATACAAATTCTAACACTATAACTTTTATTTTTGGACTTTGAGTGAAGGTGTTTTTTGTGTTGGTTTTTTTTTTTTTTTGTCTTGGATTTAAAATATATTTGTGAATGTTTTTCCTCTAGTAATATGAGGTGGGAGGGATTACACTTTCTTTGTAAATGTCAGTGAAGGGAAAATGCCTAAGTGATAATAAATTAGAGGTATATACAAACTCCAGGTTAATATACACTCATTCATTACTGAGAACGTTAATGCCGCGCCCCCACCCCCCAATAGCATCTAGTGCCAGCACATGTGTTTTGTTTGATAACAGCCCCACCCTCCTCACTGCTTCTCACACCTGACAGGAGGGAATTTCCTCCGTTATGCTTCCTTTTCATTCAGATGATTAGAGCAACCTGAGATAAATTGCCTGTGCCCTAACCCAGATGTGTGAATTACCAATTGGTATTATTTATTCATACTAGAGCCTCCCTTCATTGACATTGAATAATTGAGAGTTGATTGTGTTTAGGAAGATCAACAATCCCATGATCCAACCCACTTTTAACAGCAGAGGATTTGCCAGTATACAAAAGAATAAAGAAAGATGTATGCACTTCAAAAGCACAATGCAAGTTCAAGGTTTTTGTCTATTTTAAAAATTGTGATTAACTGACTCTGAAAATCCACTGAAGGCTTAGCTATGGGTCAGCTCTGACTCAACAGTACACAACAAAAACACCACAACTAATGGAATAGAGACTTTTAAAAGAGATAATAAGTAGGATTTTATCTAAAAAGTATTTTTAAACATCTAAACAGTCGCTTGCTTTATTTGTAATTATGAACCATATTCATGAAACATAAATGATAAAATTCAGTGTATGTTTTTACTCAGTATATGGTGTGCTGTTTAAAATCAAGTATTTGTTTTGTTTTATTATAAACAATAAAATGTCATCGTATTTGTCATGTTACGTTATCATAGCATTAATGTCCTCTAACCTTCAGAGAGTAGGGAAAGGTAGCAATTATACTCTTTAACAATTCACTTTAGAATCAACTAATTAATCATTTACTGCCCATGGCACTAATAAGTCTTGAATCTTGCGGAGGCTCATTAAGAGGTACAATATGTAGTGGGTATGTTTAGGTAATCCTTTCTGAATGCTGATGAGGTTATTTCTAGATGATATATACCTGTTAAGATCAAGTACAACAAATGAGTGAAGGGAGATTTGTTTCTCTTTTTTCATAAAAGCAGGAAAGATAAACTCTGTCTAAACCAACCAAGAATTATTGTTTTGAGGTATCTTTGACAAGGTGATTTAATAGGCAAAGTGGATGAAGACTAGAGTAATTTTCTGATGCAGCCCAACTTCTTATATTTTAATCAATTAAACTGAGTACCCTACAAAATGTTAATAAGTGTTTGTGTTTTGAGAAATGTACATTTGCAATGTTTTTCCTTACAAATCTTTGAAGCCAGCTAATATATGCAATCAATAGTGACATTATTCTTTTTCTCACAAAAATGATCTAGATTAATTTATTCTTTAAGTCAGAAATATAGCATAGAATATATTACTTTGTTTTCTATCTACATAAAAAATAGAAATTAACACTTTTAAAGATTCAGATATGCCATGTTTAAGGGGCAAAAACCACTATGGAGCTCAATTACTTAGCTGCAGTGAACCAGGAATTTTATTAAACAAGAAAAACTGGCTAATTGTGATTTATTGTTGATGTAACATAAAAAGATAGGACTGTTGCAAAATATTGTTCATTTATAGCTAGCTATACCACTGTTTGGGGGTTCCCTCCTAATTACTAGCCCATTTTTTTGTTTATGTATTTATTTACAAATACCAAAATAGTTTAAAATTTTAAGGTAATTTTTTAAATATAAAAGCAAGCATGTTCCCTTTTACCTTTTCAACAACAACAAAAAGCAATAAAGGGATTAAAAACATCCATTTAAAGGTCCTGTAAGTTAAAACTATTGTAAACTTAAGGAATTTCAAAGACAGTGTGATTTAAACT
Organism: Elephantulus edwardii; assembly: GCF_000299155.1. Lineage (NCBI taxonomy): Eukaryota > Metazoa > Chordata > Mammalia > Macroscelidea > Macroscelididae > Elephantulus > Elephantulus edwardii. The sequence continues at coordinate 25,158,439 of NW_006399772.1, forward strand.
CTACCAGGACTCTAACAAAACACACAGGCTAAGATTTAATGTGTTATTACTAACAATTTAAATCCACTAATGAGCATTTAAATGTGAATTCATTAACAGTAATGGGCCAAACTCTGCCCTTGGTTGCTCACACATTGTTTTCATTGAGGTCAAAAGGACATATGCTGGAAGTACTAGACAGTTGATTTATTGGGGCTGGTTATCCAATAAACAAGGTAAGCAGTTCTACTCATGCTATTATTTACCAAGGTGGCTCTGGTGACCTCGTGGTGAGAAGCGATGCTCCTGCACCAAAGGCACTTGCTTTGACTCCACCATCTGCTCCATAGGAGAAAGAGAAACAGTCTATTCCTGTACGGCTTACTGAAAACCCACTGGAGGGTCAGCTACACATGGATGGGACATAAAGATTTAACTGACTGTGATCAAAATACTTAGCAGAGGATGGTTTCGATCCATTGACCTCCTCTGGGTTATGGGCCCAGCACGCTTCCGCTGTGCCACTCTGCTAGCCCATGATTTACCAATCTGTAGTGAACAAGTTCACATAGCTTTCACAAGACATAGTGAAAAAGCAATGAAATTGTTCCTACTGATGAGAACTAAGTGTAAGATAACCCAAGTATACCTTGTTCACTGGGTTTTTCCATGTCTGCAAGGGATTGTTAATTTGAAATAAGAAATTAATTTGTGGGAAGTTGCTGCAGAGTTGGGGAAGAGATAGGTATCAGCCATACCTAGAAGCAGAATCTAATGTGGTGAGAAATGTGAAAAGTTTTACAACATATGATAAGTAAGCAGAAGTGAGTTTATTTGCTTGTTGGATTATCTGGTACCAGACATACCCACCCTTGCTCGATTGACTAGCGCTCATAGGGACCTGCTATCCACCTTCTGAGGGTGCAAGTCTTTATGGGAGGAAATTGCACATCTTTCTCCTGAGGAGCTACTGCTGGATTTGACCACTCATCTTTGGGCTGGCAGTGTAATACGTAAGAGACTAATCAACTGGAGCTCTGTACATTGGATATAATGGTTTGAGCCTTTATCAACAGTTTCATACACTTACTAGGGGATAGTTTTAAATAAAAATATTGCAAATCTAAAAGCTGGACAATGACTAGGTATGATAGAAGGAGAACTGATTCCTTTGAAGTGTGATGCTGGAGAAGAGTATTGAATGGACTGCTAGGAGAACAAACAGGTGACACCAGGCTGCTCCATGGAGGCAAAAATTCTGAAGCTTCATCTGACATTCTTTGGACATGTTGCAAGGAGTGACCAGTCCTTGGAGAAGGACATCATGCTTGAGAGGGTGGAGGGACAGTGCAAAAGAGGAAGCCCCTATATGAAAAGGATTAATTTAGTGGCTGGGGTAATACAGGTAGCTGTGTCAGAGACAATAGATTGGCACAGGATAGAGCAGGGTTTAGGGTTGTTGGACACAGGGTCACTGAGTCATAAGGTGACTCAACGGCGTATAACAACAACAACAAATCATATAAGTTAACTTTGATTTTCACAAGAAGAAGCTGATGTGTTGGAAGGCTTTTTTCATAAATAGCTCATAATCTTACCCATACACACACAAGATAACACTTTATAACTGTTATAAGTATGTGAAAACAGGCAATACTATTTCATCAGATTAATGCACTTTGCATGTTTATATACTTTAAAGGACAAATAGCTCTGAGTTCTTTTCACCGTTTGTGCCCTTTTTCCATCATTACAATAAATGTGACCTGTTCTCACTCGCCAACTACTTAGCCCTTTTCTGCTTCCGTCAAATCCTCTTTCCTCTTCCTGACCTCTGTCTTCATCTCACAAAATTCTCTCCTGTGGTTCCAGACATTCATGTTCACATTGTGAAGTCATCCTTGATCCCGCTCGTGGAAGTGTCCTTTCTGTTTCTCTCGCTGTGTCAGTCAGATTCCTGTCAGGCAAACAGAGATCACACCGATTATTTCAATGGGCAGAATGAAACATAAGGTATTGTTTAAACAGATGTTAGAGGGTCAATCAACAAAAGAGAAAACCTGGAGTTTGGAGAAAATATCTGTGTCCATCCAGTCAATTCTGACTCATGAGACCCCATGTAACTGAGTAGAACTGTCTCTTAGTGTTTCCTCAGCTGTAATCTTTACTGAAGCAAATTGTCTTTTCTCCAAAAATACAGCCATTGGATTGACATTGAACTATTGACATTTGGTGAGCAGCAGAGGGTTTAATCTGTGACACTAGGGTTCCTATAACTCGTCTTCTACACCTGAAATGAAGTGAACTCTACTTAGAGAACTTGCAACTGAAAAAAGAAACTTGTCCAGGTAGCTAACAACAGAGATGTTGTTTGTGTTAGATGCCATTGATTAGAATACATCTCATAGTGACCCTGTGAACATCCATTCTGAAACCTGCTTGATTCTGTGCTATCCTCATCATCTCTGAGACACCAGAGCCCATTGCTGAAGTCATAGTGTCAACCCATCTTGTGGGGGGGGTCTTCTTTTCCTTAACGTACCCTCCATCTTTCCAAGCATGGTGTCCTTTTCCAAGGAGTAGCCTTGTCTAGCTACATGTCCAAAGTGTGAAGCACAAAGCTTGGTCATCCCCACCTCTAAGGAACATTTGAACCACAATCTTTCCAGGACATATCTGTTTTGGGTTTTTTGTTTTTGGTCTTGTTTTTTTTAAGGTTCATGGGATATTCAGTACTCTTCTCCAGCACCACAAAGGCATTTGAGTTGTGGTGCTCAATCCTAGAAGTTCAAGGGAAGGACCCCATTAAAACAAGAGCTATTCATTTAGAAGGAGATATTGTTCTGCTGCTGGGAATGCCTCACGCACTTGAAGAGGACTTTCCTCAGGACTGAGACTTGGAACTTTGGGAAGGAGCCATACTATTTGAGCATCTGAGGTACTAAACAATGGAACAAACAGAGGCAGGTACAAAGCCATTACTGGAGGGATGCTGACAGGAGGAGGAAACAAAAGAGGGAAGTGTCATATCCTCTCTCTCTCTTCAGCCCTCTCATGTCTAGATTGAGGAAAATGACAAAGTGCTGCAAAGGAGCAGCCAAGTACAACAACATCACAAGGTCAGAGAAGGGTGGACTTGTCTCAGAGAGAAGACAGCAGCCAGGGTTATTTAAAAAACTAGCTTCCAAAACAAACAAACAAACAAACAAACAAAAAACCTAGCTTCCACTGAATCGTAGAAATCTGTAATACGATTTTCACTAGCTGAGATTTCAGAAGTAGATAACCAGATCTTCCTTCCGAGGCACTTCTGGGTGGACAAGAACCGCCACCCTTTCATTTAGCAACTGAGCAAATTAACCATTTTTATCTCTCAGAAATTCTCCAGCACCATAGCTCTTTCATAATGCGTCACTTCAGGTACCCAGCAGCTTTTCCCTTCAAATATAGTCATCTGTATTATTTTATCTGCTATCTGTCAGCCTCTATCAGATCCTGGAGGGTAATATCTGGGTAGGATTCAAATTTTTAACTTCCAAATTTACATAAATATTGTTGAATAAATGAGAATATGAATCCCCTGAAATAAAAGGCCATTCTTTTTTCATTTATAAGTACTGAATGTTTCATTATGAAACAAGATCACTTGAAGATTCATATTTTACTTTCACTTGACATTCAAATCTTTTTTCCAGGATTGTATTGAGTATGCTAATTATAATGCACGTATCCAGACAAATATGCACAATAAACGTCTTTTTAAAATTACTACTTCAGAAGTCTCCTCAATGAAACAAATATTGCTCTGTTCTTAAAGGAAGTTTTGTTTCTCAATCCAGTCCTACTCCTTTATCTCCCCGCTACTAATTAAGAGCAAGTGATACCAAAATCCCAGAATAGAAACACACTGATATTGTCCCAAAGCTGGATCTACGAAGTGGATGTGTTGCCCAGGACTACCAGTGTTGGAAATCTGAGAGTGAAACTGAGCTCCATCACGAAGATTTTCATGCCGCTCGCCTTCAGAAATCATAGCTAGCAATACATTGAGTGTTTACTCCTTGTGGATGCATCGAAGTGCCCTGATGGTACAGTTATGAAACAGCTTCTAACTGACAGGTTGATGCGTTGAACCCAGCAACCACTTTGTGAAGATGACTATTGTGGTGTTCCTACGGAGTAGTGCTACACTGTCCTAGCGAGCGTGTCACTCTATGTCTTGAATTGACCCCATAGCAATGTGTGTTGGAATCCCTAAGTGGTACTAAAGGTTAGCAAGATTGCTGATAGCTGGAGATTTTAAGTTGACACACAGTTGTCTTAGAGGAAAGATCTGGCTATTTACTCCCTAAAAATAACTAACTGAAAACTCTCTGGACAAGAAAGGATCTTTTCTTAAGCAGAGAGAATATGGCCCTGCATAGAGACTGCTAGCAATGACGCAAACTACTATCCTCCAGACCTCTGTGGCAACGAGTCTATGTTGTTTATATCCCCTTGAGATGCTTTCCTATGGCAGCTCTAGGAAACTAGTACACTGCCTGACTCTCTAAGGGCTGCAAATGGATAACATGCGAGGAGATGGAATGAAGTCTATTAACGTTAACAATCTGAATACAATTGCACAGAAGATAAAACCTCTCCATGAGAGCCAGCATTTGTATGTGTGTCCAGAGTGCTCCTTAGAATCTTAATTCTAAGGTGAGACTTGGTCTCGTGTACTTTCAGCATGTTAACAGGAGAGGTCAATTCCTGGAGAAAAGTAGAGTCAGTGATAGAGAAGAGGACCCTCAGTGAGATGAGTTGGCATGGTGACTGCACCATGGCACAGCAGAGACTGTGAGGGTGTTACTGGGTCAGGTAGAGCTTCATTTTATTGTACATTGTAAGCAGGCACTGACCCCATAGCACCTAATAATACTTATACATAAATTCAAACACATGTTGCATTTCAGATCTTGACTAGGTCCTAAGACAGAGATGATGTCTTAGAGGAAATTGCCTTCAGACTTTTCCATTAATGATGTGATGAGTCTACATTGCCTATGTTTAAAATGTGAATACAGTTCTAGAAGTAACAGAAGGTTTTAGAGATGTGGAGTTTGTTAGGAGATTTATGGTATCAGCATTTTAAGCTGTTGCCAAACTTCTCTTGACTCTGAAGGAGACAATTTTCTACAGTGAAATAATTTTCTGGACAGCAGGTCAGGTCATCGTCTAAAAAATAATGGTAAACCAGGAACTGATTGATCATTTTACAAATTATTGGCTATACAATTACTTTTATGAAAGTATCCCTATTGCATATTTAAAAAGCCACTTCATTTTTCAAAATTAAATTTACACACCAATTTACTCTTAATGATTTTTGTGTTATGTATGAATTGATCTGTATTACAGAAGACCTAATCTTAGTTAAAACTTAGGAAAGTTAGAGTTTGTTAATAATAAATAGTGTTTTCAGCTGTTGTATTTGTGTAATTTGTTGTGTCAGCAAAAGAAAATTAATAGATCATTTTCTCTAAATTCTGTTACATATAAAATCATCATTTTATTAACATAGCCATTAGACTTTAAAGGATGTTTTCCAATAGATAAAATACAACTTACAAAACAAAATAAAATTTATTCTTTCTTACTTGGGAGTTTTACATTCAAGCCTGATCCATTACCTTCATATTTATTTGAAATAATGTTTCTGAAATTTTTATGTGATTGAAGTTAATGTAATATTTATGCAATCAATGTTAATGTTAAGACATATAATGATTTTATCAGGTAAGTCATGAATATAAATTACAAATTATCATAATTATTAAAGATCATAATATTTGCATATAGAAAATATTTTTACAGAACTAATGGTTGTTCTCATTAATTTAGTGAATGCTCTTTCACAATGAATATATTAACAATCATTCTTTATAATGAACAAATAATAATAACTATATAATGTAAGAATAATAACAACATAGAAGGAGAATTTCTTCTTTAAAAGTTTGTGTCTGCCATGTGTTAACAAGCAAAATAAGAATATTAATTCTAAAAATATATTTGTACCTATTAGTAAAATATACCAATTCAAGACACTATTTTATAAGTATAAGTATATAAGTTTACTTATTAATTTTAAAAAGTTATATATAAGGCTACTCATAGTGGTATTATATCTGGAAGCCAAAAAAAAGTGCTTAAAATGGAAAGAGTAAATTCTGACACTTAGCCTCTATGAAATGTGATAAAAAGAACAAGAATACAGCATTTCAGGAGGTGTAATAGTTTAAAAATCAATGTCCTAAAAGATTAAAAACATTCAAAAATTTCAAATACTCTAAATAGAGGAGAATAAACATAAATACTAATATGTCTGCTTGGGAGATAAAATTACGATTTTTATATGTGTCTTCAAACACATATACATCAGACATCACTTATACACTGCCACTGAATCGGAACTCACAGCCTACCCTCCCCAGGGTTTAGGAGATGGTAAAATACGTGGGAGGAGATAGATGCCCCACTTTCTGTTGCAGAGTCGAGGATTTGAAGCCTTATAGAAGGTACTGCCCTGAGTTAACAGAGCAACTCCCTATAAATATATAACCAGAGCTCCATCACAGGATTTTATTAAACAACGTTTAAGTCATATCTGCACCATCATTTCTATTTTGTAAGCCCTCTGAGTTGGATTATACACCACCTTTCCTCACAGTGTTAAGTTGTTCAATAGCCCTTGTGATGTAGGGATCAAAGATCAACAGTTAGAATCCACAGGTTGCCCTGAAAAAGAAAGGTGAGCAGTTTCCTCCCATTAATTTTACATCCTTGAAAACCAACTAGAGTGTTGCTATGATTCAGAAACAACGTAAAGGCAGTGGGTTTCTTTCTATTTGGAAGCTTAAACAAAAATGTTAAGTGTTACATTATCCTTGTGATAAAGAATCTTTACCTTGAGTAAAAACAAAATGAATCTTACAAAGGTGAGGAGTCAAACTACTGAGAAGTAAAACCTCAGAGGCATCAGTCTCAAAGATCCATGCCTTTCTAGCTCATCTCCTAAAGCAGCTACCAGTCACCACCCAGTCTCCCTCTAGTTTCTCACGTCTCACTGCAATCGGAATGAGATCTCTCCCTGACAACCAGCTTAAACTTGCCAGTAGTTCTAGGCTTTGAGATATAAGAATGAACTTCTTAACTTGACTGCAAGATTGTCCAAGACATTCATATTTCCTCTCCAGGTCTTCACCTCACACTCCTCTCATTGACATTGGCTTTCAGCTGGTGTCCCAAATATGTCATGCTGAAAAGCTTTAGTTCCTGCAGCTTTCTCTGCAACCACTCCACCATGACTTTTTCATAATGTTAGCACTAAGTGCTCAAGTTGATAGACTGGACAATGACTAAGGATGACAGAAGAAGAATCAATGCCTTTGAGTTGTGCTGGAGAAGAGTATGGAACATACCAGAAACTGTCAGAAGAAGAAACAGTTTTGTCCTGGAAAAGGAGAATCCAATTTGTTCCTTGGAGGAAAAGATTCTGAAGCTCTATTTCATAGCCTTTGGAAATGTTTCCAGGAGGGACCAGTCCTTGGAGAAGGAAATCATTCATGGAAGGATGGAAGGGCAGCTCAGAAGAGGAAGACCCTGAATGAGATAGATTTGACACAGTGACTGTGGCAATTGGGCCAGATGTGTCAGAGATGATAAGGTTGGCTCAAGATAGAGCAAGATTCAGAGTCATTTTTTATAGGGTCGCTATGAGTTGTAGTTAACTCAAAGGTGTATAATAACAAGTGCTCAGAAACTTTCATCTGTAGTTCAGAATCTATTTGTGTTGTTTACACACTCACAGAACACACATATAAGTGTGCCATATGTTTTGACACTACCCAAAAAGACAGTAGTTTGGCACCACCCCCTACTCCGTGAGACATAATGAGCTGCTATCTCCTCTCACAAAGATTTACAGCCTCAGAAACCCAACGAAGGGTGGCTCGAGTAGGAATTGATTCTAAAGCAGTGAGTTTTGAGGGCCGTACATGTATGTGGTTGGTTGGTTTGTTTGTTTTATTAAGCACTTCTTGAATGGAAAGGAGGTGAAAAGCAAAGAGCCCTTGAACAGAAATAGGCTGAAAAAAAATGCCATGAGAATCAGTTACATAATTTAGGGAAGGGGGGAAAAAAAGCAGAAGGCAGTGAAATTTAAAAAAAATAAATAAAATCTTAGTATATTTGCTTAAAATTCCTCCTTAAACATACCCAAAGTATGTGAGATAGAGTTTCAAAATCCCAGCTTCCAAGGAGCAACCTGGTTTCATTCTCTGCAGGCCAGACCTGTTTGTCGTCTTGGCATTTCATGGTGTGCTCAATACATTTCTCCATGACCAAAACACAAAGGCATCGATTCTTCTTCTGCAATCCTAATGATTACAGATAACGTACAACATTTGATGCTTGTTGTTGTTGTTGTTATGTGCGGTGGAGTCATTTGCGACTCATAGCGACCCCACGTACAACAGCCCTAAACTGTGCTCTATCCTGTGCCAATCTCATAGCCTCTGACACACCCATCCCAAGTACCCCAGTCACTGAATCAATCCACCTCATAGAGGGTCTTCCCCTACTGCTCTGTCCCTCTACTCTACCCAGTATGATGTCCCTCTCTAAAGACCTGTCTCTCCTTACAACATGTCCAAAGTATGTCAGACGAAGCCCCAGAATCCTTGCCTCCAAGGAGCAGCCTGGTTTAAACCTCTCTACGATGAATCTGTTTGTTTTCTTGGCAGCCCATGGTACATTCAATACTCTTCTCCAGCACCACAGCTCAAAGGCGTCAATTCTCCTTCTATCCTCCCTAGTCATTGTCCAACTCTCTGATGCATAACAAGTGATTGCAAAAACCATGGCCTGTATCAGGCGGACCTTAGTCTCCAGAGAGACACTGTTGCTCTTGAGTATTTTGGAGAGGTCCCTAACCGCAGACTTTCCCATCGCAATACGTTTTTTGATTTCCTGGCTACTGGTGCCAAGAGTGTTGACCGTGGAGCCGAGCAAACTGAAGCTGTGAATAATCTCAATCTCTTCGCCATCCATCCTGATGCTATCGATTGGTCCAGTGGTGAGAATCTTTGTCTTCTTGACATTGAGCCTCAGTCCATATTGAAGGCTGCAGTCCTTGATGCTTATATAGTTTTTTTTGGTAGCATTCCCACATCGATATAAGTGGCTTTCTTCCACATGGTGATTCAGAAGTCCAGGTTCTTTCCATCTTTCAGCTTTATCATCTCCATAGACTTCATGATCTTCTACATCTATGTAGCTCATGAGAAAAGTGGAGAAAAAGGCTCACCTACTTAAAAAAAAACCAACAACATTGATGTATGCTTTTCATACCATATTTCATTGCTAAAAAGTACAGTCCCAGGCTAACGAGATGCAAAGTGGTCTAGGAAATGCAGTCCATCAACAACTCTAGAAAGAGGATCATTAGGTGACAGTCACATTACCAAGGAAATTTGATGAAAGTTTATGTATCAATGTATATTGGAAGCATAGCATCTGGGTTTAGTGACTTCATGTAAGGATACTCTATACTGTAGTAGGAGAAAATAAATACATGTTCCTTTAAAATAACTTCATCCTAAAAAAGCATACTTTTGTTTCTTGGATGTAGGAAACTTAACAGATTTCAAGAGTGAGACTTACAATGGTCAACTTCCATAAATGATCTCTGGAGTTATATTCCAATTGCTTCCTTCCTTTAATTTAAATTGTGTCCTTGAGTTCCAAAATCATGATTATGAAATCACAGAACCTGGTTCATTTATCATGTCAAGGTTATTTCACAAGCTTCATCAGATCATTGTAAGTTTAGGGAATAGTTTATTTCTCTTAAGGCTTTCAAAATCTTTAATGCATTGTTTTAATAAATGTTGAATGCATTTACATTTAAATATGAGTCACATTAACCAAAGAATAGATAAAATCGAATTTTTAAATGTATTAAACATTAGGTTTATTCATTCCCAATCTATAAACTAACACTGTATATACTGTGTATTTCTTAGAATTAGCTATCTGGGGGGTGGGGGGTGTGATTGTGTGTGTGTGTGTGTGTGTGTGTGTGTGTGTGTGATTTGTGTATAAATAGATGCACATATATACAAGCACACACACAACACACTAGAGTCAAGTCAATTCTGACTTTGAATCATTGCACCTCACTATCATGTTTTCAAGACTGTGCATTTTAACAGAAGGGGCTTCCTATCTTTCTCCCATTGTGAGTACCGTGTGTGTGTGTGTGTGTGTGTGTGTGTGTGTGTGTGTGTTGCAAGGGGAGGTACATTTGTACCTAAGGATCCCTAGTGGCATAGTGGATCACATGTTGTGTTATTTACAGTAGAGTCAGGAGTTCAACTCTATGAGACACTCTGAGGGATTCTAGATCAGAACTAACCATCCATTGGTTTTCCAAGGCTGTAAATTGCACAGGAAAAGACTGTCCACCTCTGTTCTTTGGACCCACTGGTAAATCTGAACCACGATAGAGGTGAAGTGTTTGGTTAGTGATGCAGCTCTTTATGTTCTAGGCCACCAAACTTTCATATTTCTCATTATCTTTTTTCTCATTGTCCAAACCAACTCCTAGCTGAACCTCCAATGGGTTTCCAAGGCTCTAAGTCACATGGGAGGATATTGCTTATCCTGTCGCATGGAGCCACTCGTAGATTTGACTTTCCAGAGACGGTGGGCTTTAGATGTCAAGTGGACACCCTGGCGCCTGGGTCTTACTTATAAGTAGTGTATTCAATGCAGCTTCGAATTCTTCCATTCACACCATTGGTTCTTGGTCATATGTTACATCATTAAACAGATCAGTGTCAACCAGTTCTTTTAGGGACAGTAACAACCTTGTTAGCTAATACTGAGGAGGACCTGAAGTGCTTGCTGCAGAAGGTCAAGGACTGTAGTTTTCAATATGAATTGAAGCTCAACATCAAGAAGACAAAGATTCTTGCCACAGGGCCGACTGGCAGATGGAGAATTCGATAGATGGTGAAGAGTTTGAGGTTGTTAACAATTACAGCTTGCTCAGCTCCAAAATCAAAACTCTTTGCACCAGCAATCAGAAAATCAAAAGACAAATTACTTTGGGAAAATCTGATTTCAAGGACCTCTCCAGAGCACTGAAAAGCAACGATGTGAGCCTAGAGACTAAGGTGCATCTAATACAAGCCATTGTCTTCAAAATTACTTACTATGCATCAGAGATCTGGACAATGAATAAAGATGACAGAAGAAGAATCAATGCTTTGAGTTATGTTGCTGGAGAAGAGTCTCGAACATACCATAAACCTCCAAGAAAACAAATAGGTTTGTCTTGAGGAGAGTGAAACTTGGTTTCACCTTGTAGGATACAATTTTGAAGCTCCATCTCACAAACTTTGCGTATGTAGCCAGGAGGGACTAGTCTTTGGAGAAGGACATCATGCTCAGAAGGGTGGAGGGAGGGTGCAAGAGAGGAAAACCCTGGATATGATGTATGGATACCGTAACTGAGGCATTGAAGTTTGGTGTGTCTGAATTAGGGAGACTGTCTCAGGACAGGGAAGGCCTCAGAGCTGCTGTACATTGGGTTGCTAAGGGTCACAGGCAACTCAACGGCACATAACAACAACAACATTTTTTTACAGTTTTTTTTTTCTTGTATCATCTCTCAAGATCTTTCTAGCTCTACTATTCTGTAAAGAGTGAAGTCAAATAGCATCAAGTTGCATTTCACAAATAATTTGGCAATCTGCTCATAGTAGTAACTGTCAGCTTTGCATTTTCATCTCTGGTTCTGGACTTCTGCTTGCAGCTGTCCTGCCACGTTTTCTCTTTTGCTGGCCACTTTTCCTCCTCATCCTCAGTCAGTAGTTAGAGAGTGAAATGATTTTCTTCTCTGGTCCTCTTTGTTAACTGTCACTGAGGCTTTTTAGAAAAGATCTTCAGTAAGCACTATTCAAAAATTCAAGTTAATCTACTCCAGTTGGACACGGTACAGCATTAGAACAGAGTGCATGAAGGCTGACTTTTCAACCAAGGACTTACGATGTGACCCTGAGCAAAGCACTTAATCTCACTGTGCTTAGCTAAGGGAATTACCTTAGTTACTCACTCCAAGAGACAGAGATTGAAAGATCAATGGGATAATATATGTAAAGTGGTCTTGGGAAGGAAGCGTAGGGATCTATAAGACTTCTTTGCATCCTGTTCTTGCTTTGAGAAATAAGCCACTCTTCTGGGCTTTGTATGATTGCCATGTAAATTGTTCACTTGCAGACACTACTGCAAATCTTAGAGAAAAGGTGATTGTTCAGCATGAGTTTCAATAATTCTGAGACTCATCCAATATAGACACAAAATGATAAGGACATGACATAAATATTCAGATGCTGCAGGTTCTAAATCCTCACTTTGATAAGCTGCTTCATGATCTCAGGCAAATCACCAAGTTTCAGGTTTATGTTCTCTAAAATGTGATAAATTTAGCAATAGTTTCAGGAAAAAATGTAAAGCAAATCTTTGCCAAATGCTTGTCTTATGGAAATACTCAATAATAAAGGGATTCCTGATGGTCTATACATTTTCAGTAAAGTTTTTTGTCTCCATCATTTAGTTCTATCTGTCCTTCTATTCTCATTCTGTATTCATAAGGAACCCTGAAGTCCAACACTAATTGCTAATAGAAAGGTGAGATTTTAGACTTCACGACCCACTTCCTCAAGACAGAAAGATGATACAGTCTGTTCACATACAGATTGCAGCCTTAGAAACACCTGGCACAGTTCGATTGTCCTACAGCATTTCTACAAGTTGAGGTCAACTTGAAGATGGTGGGTTGTGGTTTCAGGAACACTTTACTGAGAGTTTTTGTCACCAGATTATACCTAAACCTATCATATAAAACACAGTGCATATTCAAAGGACCCATTCAGATGAGGAAAATAAAAGAATTCCTAATCCATGGACACTAGTGTACAGAGGTCCCTCAGAAACCAAGGGAATTGGCTTATACCAAGATCTACATATGACAAGCCTTTTGTATAAAAGGGCATACAGCCTATGCACATCCTCTGATTTATGCTTTAAATCATCTCTAAATTATTTATAGTATTTCATCAAATGTAAATCATCTCTGAATACCACTGAGCATCCTTTGAGGAATTGTTTGAAACACTATTTATTTTGTTTTAAATATTTCATTTAAATACTTCACAGTTAACTGAAGTATTTAATTATCTATGGCATCTGAAGATATGGAAAGCCAACTGTACAAAATGACTTTTAAATGAAGGATGCATTTAAAAAATCAAATGCATTTAGAAAATAAAATGCCAGAGAGAGCTGAATGGAGTCAAAATAGCTATACGTTAAACTCGGAATGCTTAACGTCAAGGTGCTACAAAGGTTAAATGAACCTGGAATATACTCACAGATCATCAGGCAGGATGTTCCATAGGACGGAGAGGCCCCCCTGATTATGCTAAAGATAATGGGAATGCTTGTAAATCTTACAGCAGACACACAGCCCAAGTCTGCTTCAGTCTTCTCTCCCTGCAGCAGTCAGGGTGGCAAGACCATAAACCTTATCATTTATGCTAATTCATGGTATCTGCTTGCACAGCTGTACTTACCTAAGACTTTAATGCAGAAAGAGACTTGTATATATATATATGGATTTCAAGGATCTAACTAATCAAGAGTGCTATGATGCAAACTGTAGTGTCAAAGCTTCATCTCACTCTTCAAAAGTTAAATCTTTAAGATATCAATTCATTGGGGTATATAATTCTGTAGCAGTTTTTAATCATTTATCACATGTAACTAATATAATTAAGTTAGTACATTATAAATGAATATAAGCATTCTAGATTACTGAGTGTACAGGTGATTTTGCAGTAGAAAGAAAATACAGGTCCAAAGAACATGCAGATCTACACCCTAGTTCTCGTTCAAGGTTTCTGCAAGCGTCAGATCTCCCATAAAGTCCTCACTGAGTCTTTCATGGGGAGAAACGGGCCCTCAGGACTACTCTAACACTCCTATGGAACAGCCACTTTCTGTCTTGTCTTACAGTTCTTGCACGTGTTGGATCTATTCTACTGCAGCATGCATTTCTAAAAGTGTAATGCTATGGTTTATTCATTCCTGCCTCTTTATAGAAACAAGAATTTGGCATACAGCATAACAAAATTCTTACTATGATTTATAAGGAGAGTGAACATACTATGTATGCCATCTTTAGGGGTAAAGAAAGGTACCGATAGTACTTAACACTGTGACAGCATAAACTGGGCTTGTGCTGGGCAAACTTGGAGTCCTTGTGCTTACATAAGGCTTTTTGAATGACCATTGCCTTAGTGTCCTGCCACATTCTGTATTGTCCAACATGCACTGAGCTGTGGCCACACTAAGTCATTTGCAGTGTCCCTTGAAGGTCTACACCTTTGTATAAGGCTCAGCTGAAATGATTCGTCCATAGGGAGAGCCCTTGAGCAGTCTCCAGATCACGGTGTTTGTTATAGATTGTACTGACCACTCCACATACACTTTATAAAGCATATTGATTATGATCTCACTTGGCAATAGGTTTTCTTTGTTATGTTAATGAGACTGTATCAATTTAGGGTGTTTTTTTAAAAAACCATCTCTTTTAAAACATAAAAAAGGTTAAGCAAGCAAGTGAGCAAGCAGAGGTGAGGAAAGAGGGATGCCAGGTCAGGTGACTATCGCCCAGGATGAAAGATCAGAAGAGACAGGGCCCTTCCTCAACGCTTGCCAGGGAGCAGGCTTTCCCCTCAAGTCAGCAGCCTATATTGGGACTCCTCGTCTCCTATGTAGTGGCAGAATCAACTTCTTAAGTTCACCTATTTGGGGAATTTATGATGCAGTGGCACTAGATAACTAAGTGACCTTAAGAATAGCAACAAAACTGCCCAGTTCTGCACATTCTCCAGGATCATGGTCATGAGTCCACTTTTTTTTACCATTTCATGATGGTCAGTAACAGTGCATCTCACGAGGAGCTTTTCTTCCCATTTTTTCCTGTCTCTCCACTTCAAGCATCTTAGCCTTCCCCAGAGAAGTGATTGGTCCCTACTAATGATGCACCCTAAGTCAGCAAGTCATACTCTTGGGCAGTGTTAAAATTATTAATGTTTCCAGTGGCTCATGTTCAGAACTAGACCTTTAGACTTTTGTCCCAAGTCTGCCTTACGTGGGAAAATCTTCTGAAATTTACCTACCGTGAATGATCGATGTTATTCAAAATGCTAGTGACTTAGCTCCAGCATCACAGCAAAGTGCAAGAAACCACAATATGACAACCTGACATTGGGGGAAAATGGCTATAATAGCAACTCTCCATAAGCTCCTCTCCAACTCTGAGAGAGCCGAGATACCCAATTGATTATAGTCCTTAAAATATTGTAAATTATCTGTAACTACTCCACTTTACTATTTGTAGTGTCAAGCCTCATTATTCTTGCCTCCAAAGAGCATTCCAGCTGCACCCTCTCCAAGACATTTCTGTTTGCTCTCTGCCCATCGATGGGATGTTCTCCAACACCAAAGCTCAAAAGCCTCCCATACTTTGGTCATGTTCCTAAGAGGGCTATTCCTTGGTGAAAAATATCATGCTAGAAAGTGTGGAGGGTCAGAGAAGGAGAAGAAGACCCTCAACCAGGTGGATTGACATGCTGACTGCTGCAATGGGCTCTTGTGTGTTAGGAAGTGTGAGGATGGCACAGGGTAGAACAGGGATGTTCACTGCTCAAAGGCTTCAATTCTTTTTCTGTCATCCTTATTCATTGTACAGCTCTCAGATGCATAGCAAGTGATCAGAAAGAATACGGTCTGAATCAGATACAACTTAGTCCTCAAACTGACGTCTTTACTCCTCAATAATTTGAAGAGGTCCCTAACTACAGACTTTCCCAGTGCAATATATCTCATTTCCTGACTGCTGGTACCAAATGTATTAATTATGGATCCAAGCAAGATGAAGCTGTTGACAGTTTCAATCTCTTCTCTGTCCATCATGATGTTAGGTGAACGAATTATTTAAAAAATTAATTATACTCCAAAATATGTCCAGCTCTCTTTTGCTAACCTTAACGCTGAAACTAGGAGCTCTAGGGGCATAGCATGTTGCATACTGTATGGGAGAAAGATTAAGTAGTCAGTTCTCATTTAGATTTGCAGCTTTGGAAACCCAGAGAAGGGTCTCCATGAGTCACAAGTGACTTGGTAATAGTGGTCTGGTTTCTTATTTTACCACTAGAACAGCATCCAAAGTGGCATCAAATCTGGCCAAACTTTATTTTATAGGTGAGGCTAGAGAGCATTATGCTGAGTGAACTAACTCAGTCTTATAAGGACAAATACTGCACAATACCATTATTGTAAAAATAGACTGGTAATTAGTAAGATGTGGATAAAAATCTTAAAGATAAAGTAGAGGAGGTAGGGTGCCTGAGGGTAAAGAGAGGGAGAAATCACATTATGGGAGAAATCATGTTATTGCAGAAATCACATTTGGTGGGCAGAGGGAGGGAGTGAAGGAATTAGGTTAGATCCAGTGGAGACCTGAAAAGGTAAGGTGACAGTGCACATAGATCAATGATAATTACTTTTATAAAACACAGTGTATGGGAATGATTGTATGAAACACAATGTGAATGAAGCAATGTGTGAAATAGAATGTACATGAATGAAACATATTGTATACAAATTTTGTAGGCAAACCAATATAAAAGGGGGGAAAAGATACAGGGGAAAATATAGTTCTCACAAGTATGCGATACTTATACTATGATAGCTCCCAATTTTTTTCAGAAATATTAAACTATAAGTGGTGAATTATTTTTAGGAAGTTTTCTTCTGTCTGTGGCAACTTTATTTTATTTTGGTTTTCCTTTTTTCTATAGAGCCCACTTTATTGGTTAAAAAAGGTAAGTGATTCAAACTCATAAGCAATTCCACCAAAAAAGAAAAATCTAGAATCTTCTCAAATAAAGATGACCTAAAAAACCCCACTGCCATCAAGTCAATCCCAGCACGTAGCAACCTTATGTAACTGCCCCATAATTTCCAAATAAAAAACCATAACAGAAGTAAATTGTCACATTTTTTCCCTGGTGGTTTGGAACTACTGACCTTACTGTTAGTAGTCTATCCATTTAACCACTAGACTACCAGGATTCTTTCATTTATATCACAAGCAAGCAGTTTTATTCTACCTAACAGGGTCTCTACGACCCTATAACCCCCAAGAACAACAAATCATATTGTGATTGTGTTATTTTCACTAAGTAAAATACTGGATGATATGCTCCCTAATGACACTGGATTATTTTATTATACTTGATTTCTTGCCATGAAAGACTTCGGTACAAAAATCCATGAAGACAAAATCCTATGTGTGATTAGTAATGAAACAGATTTCAAGACATTTCAGAACCAATTAGTCTTCTGTTTTTAATTAAGGCAATAAATAAGAACGATTTCATTTGAATATGTACTGATGTGTGTGTTTGTGTGTGCACACGTGCATACACATCTGTGCTTTCATGAATTGGAAACATTACTTATATATGTTGTTATTATTGTTGTTGAGTGCCATTGAGTCATAACGATACTAACTTACTGTTTCTGTTTTCCTAGTAAAACTGACATGTTTTCTTTACATCAAAATAATCAAAAGCCTGAGCACACTTGTTCAAAGCTTTGAAATGCCCCAGTTAGTCTGTCATTTAATAAACAAATAATTAAATTAGAAAATGGAAAAATTGCAAATTTTTATAGCCAAAGAACAAATGTACAGTGAATTAAAAAAAAAGAAGATACTTGAAAAATTATGGTACACTCCAGAGAAAATTTATGTAAAATGTATTTGTAATAACGGATATTAAAGAGTCATCTCATGTTTCAAAAAGTCCAAAGTCAGAAAGAATACAACTAATGGAATGGGAATGTTAAGGTACTATTGTTGTCATTAGGTGCCGTTGAGTGGAGCACAGCTCATAGTGACCCTACAAAAACAGGCCTGAATCCCATCCTATCCTGTTCCATCCTTGCTATCTCTGATACACTTGAGCTATAGAGACTGAGAAATAGAAGAATCTGAAAGCAAATAAGACATGCAACATTGCATTGCTTTCAAAAGTTTGCTTGAATCTGTGATAGCTGTTAACTTGTTGAAATGCTCTTTCTTTGGTATTTTGTCTTCAGGCGGTATTAAATCTGAACATAACCTTTACTTGTTTATAAGTATAATTTCATTTTCAATAATTACCATTGTAACCACTATTCCCATAGACTCCTGTTAATTCACACTAACAACAGGGAGGCAATTGCTGGATTTCCAAAATTACCAAAAGGAAGTTCTGGTGGTCTGATGGTAAGGAGCTGCTCTGCCAACCCAAAGTCACATGGTTCAAATCCACCAGTTGTTCCAAGGGAGTAGGAGGAGTTGATTAACCCATTGATTTGTTGCCTCTAAACTGACATGGTTTTTACTGCTTCTGAAATAAAAATTATGAATAATTTTATCAGGATCACTTCATTAATTTCTTTTGACAATTTTAGCTTTACTTTCATTATTCTGATAATTCTTATAATATCCTGACAATACCAGGAATAGTCAATATTCTAATACAGATTTTAAAAGTTAAAAAAGAAAAAAAATATTTACAAGAGAGACGATGCTTCCCAAGAAATTTATTAGGATCCTTAAGGATCCTAATATTAAGGGACACTTCCTAAGAGGTGTACTCAACACTGGAGTAATAAGCTATTGTAGACCCTCCTGTCTTTGACTCTCATAAATTATGATATGGTTTATGAAGCTCTCATGAATCATGATGCTATTTTGGTCTTATCTTTTGTTTTAAATATGTAATAGCCTTCATTAATTTCAAACTCAGATTTTCTTGTGTCAATCTTTCTGAAATATAATGAGGTATTCTTATGATTTATCCTGAGCTTTTCTTGTTGACTAAGTGACTTCTGTCTGGTTTTGGTCAGTGTTACTACTAGTGTTTCAGACATGACAAGATAAATTTTTCAAATGTATGAGACATTCCTCAAATGTTTGATTGCTCCCTGGAAAAAGTCAAGTTGGTAATCATAACAAATTGCATTTGCAAACTTGTTTGGATGCAAGTTTTAATGCTTAGAGTCTGAAAAGTTAAAAAAAGTTTTTATGGTTTGGGATTTTGTTTATTTGTTTTAATATTCTGAGCCTGAGTCATAAATTATACCAAAGAATAAGGCATACCTTCGAACTTCTGGAATTTTAATTTGTTTCTGAATTCCCTCCTTATTTACTGGGACTGCTGTTTTATTTCGGGGCACTAACTTATATTCAGAATGCCATGAATATAGAATTTCATATCAGCATAATAGAAGCCGGAATAAAGAAAATAAATTTAAAATCCCCGCTTACATTTCTGAGTGCAGAGTTAAGTATCTGGCAGGAAATCCCAGTCTTTTCCCCAGGTGACCATACACTTGGTGAATTCTGTTCTTTTCAGGGCTTGAATTGACTCACAAATCTCTCTACACCCTTCATGTAACTACGGCATTACCATTATATTGTTTTTCTTCGTAGTTACAAGCAAGCACTATTTTTGTACTTTAATACCATTCATCCATTGAAAAATAGTATTTGTTTAATGAATGAGTGAAAAAGAGAAACATCAATAATGTTCTTTTGAATGTCCAGCAGGTGACTTATGCTGTCTGCCCAGGAAAAACCAAATTGAAACTTATTTTGTCTCTAAGCATGCAATTCTGTAGGAATTTTCCTTTGGAAATAATAGAAATTTCCCCTTGTTCAGAACATCTCATTGAAGGCTAATTGTGCCTACTGTGTTCTTCCAATATTCTGACTCTGTTCCAGTCAAACCTAGTTTCCTTGCTGTTCTCAAGTCTTTCTTCTTAAAGAACAATAATCACCTGCTGTGAGCATGAGACTTAAAGGTAGAGACTTCCTTTAAGCTTGACTCAGTGCATTCACTAGCCACCCCACAGTCCTTAACTTGCTGAAACATAAGTGCATGTTATAATTCTATTTCCCAAATCTTTCTGTACAATTCACGAGATATAATCTTCTCATTTGAATTGAAGACAGAATTCAACTAATTAGTACTGATTGTGTATTTCAGAAAAATAACAGTGTAGAGACGCTCGTGAGAAAGAGAGATGGGCTTTAAGTAAAAGTTTATAATGGATCCCATTTATGTTGTTTTGCGGGAAAATGATTCCATTAAACTCTCCCAGAGTTACCTCCCCCTATTTAGGAGGAAAATTTCATTTCCAAGTAATAAATACAGTTGTAGATGTCCTTTTTAAAGGTTGTTTCTTGTTTTCTGTTCTTGATTTGATTGTGCTGAGAATGTTGTTAGGTACCATCGACTGGACTCTAACTCGTGGGGACCCTGTTGTTGTTTATGTAGCTGACCCTCCAGCAGGTGGTGGTGGTTGTTGTAAGGTGGTGCCATCAAGTAGAGTACAAGTCATAGTGACCCTCTGAACAACAGAACTGAATCTTGCCTGTTCCGCATCATCCTCACCATTTCTGAAATATTTGAGACCATCGTTACAGTCACTGTGTCACTTCCATCACCCTCTACCTTTTTAAATATGATGTCCTTTCCCATAAACTAGTCCCTTTTAACAACATGATCAAAGTAACCTAAACAAGCTTCATTATCCTCCATGAAACACTCCCATTGACTTTATCTAAGACCTCCTTGTTTGTTCTCTAAGGAGTCCATGGGATATTCTGTACTCTTCTCTAACACAACTCAAAAGCTTGCTTCTTCTTTTGCCTTCCTTCTTAATTGTCCAACTTTCAGTTGTATACCAGGTAATTTTAATGACCAGTCTTCAATCAGGTCTTTAGATTAACATCATTACTCCTTAGCATTTTGGAGAGGTCCTTGACGGCCGATATTCTCAATGTCGCATGTCTTCTGCTCTTTTGACTGTTAGTACAGTTTTTGGATGCTGTGATTGTATGAAAGGAGAGTGCCTAATTTTCTCTTTCTGAGCAGCTAGTGGATTTGAACTGCCTCCTTTGGGTTGACAACACAATATTTTAGCCACTAGGTCAGCAGAGATCCTTCAGAGTGATACTATATACAACAAAACAAAATGTTGTCCAATCCTGTCATATCCTCCAAAGGTCTGTTTGTTTACGTATATTGTTGCAAGTACTTTTCCAATCCATCCAATTGAAGGCCTCCTTTTTTCTTCAAGGAATAATCCCTCCTGATAACATGTCCATAGTTTGTGTGATTACATCTCATTATCTGCACATCTAAAAAGCCCTCTTAACAGCACCTTTGTCTAAGACAGATTTAGTCGTTCTTTTGAATGTCCATAGCACAGGCAATCTTCTTTGACAATGTTCAAATTCAAAGGCATCAATTCTGTTTTGATTTTCCTTATTCACGGTCCAACTTTGATGTGCGTATGAGGTGACTTGAAAGACCATGGCTTGGGTCACGCACAACTTAGTGTTCAAAGTGATATTCTGGTTGTTTAGCACTTTAATTCTCAGTATGTCATGCGCTATGACAGGGAAAAGAACAAATTAGTTTGTGACATTTGTCAAAAAGAGCCCGATACTTTATGATTTAGTATTGTATTTGTTGATAAAATATATCTAAGACTGACTCATATGTAAATTAAGGGGAAATGCTCTAATGATTAAATAAAAAAAATTTTTACATTTGCCCTTCAGAGAAAAATTTACATGTGTTTATAATTGTTTAGTATATTACTTTTTAAATGCTATAAAATCCATATCTGATGGCTTTGTCTTTTTCACATATAAGAAATTTTGATTTTTTTCTGTTTTTCTCTTTCTATTGGTATTTCATATATTAGGGGAAGGATGACAAGAAGGATTCCTAGATAACCACCCAGAATAGTCTTACATATATTTTATCTTTAAAACAGTATTAAGTTTATAGGAAAATGATGTAGATAAAGGAGAGTTCAAAATATACTCCCTTTCCCTGTTTAATACAGTTCCTCCTATCAGTAATAGTCTTCATTAATGGGGTCCATTTATTATAATTGATAAACCGATACTGGTATAATATTACTCGTTAATGTGGATAGTTTACATTAAGGTTGCTTCACCCAGTGGCTTTTGAAAAATGCTTGATGTCAGATATCCAGCATCACAGTATCGTAGTTCACTGCCCTTCATTCAGAATCAATTTTGAGGAGAAGTTAATGTGTCTTTTTTTATACCTGAGACCGCATGAGATGTTTGGCTTTAATTCAATAACAACAACAATGGATCATTTTAACTTTCATAGCAAATAGAGCTCCTGATAGTATAATGTAGTGCCTCTGATTCATTGAGTAATTATCACGGTGCTTTATCAGAACTGCACAATGTGCTGGCTGAAGAGACACACAGATATATTTACCCTAATGTATATTGTTACACATTTTATAATAAATTCCCTATTTTATAGTCTTCTGGGAACTGAGGGGATGATTCAATTAGCAAGAACACGTGAACTGAGGGAAATTAAATCAACTTCAATAAAAACATCTATAAAATATGTTGCTAGCAGAGTAGAGTGGTCACAGGGAGACCTCATTCCTGGAAATCTATAAAGCATCTCAAGAATCATATTCTTATAACTTCTTTCAGGTTAGATGGTCTCATCACAAAGGTAACCCTAAAAGTGCTTGATACCTGTGGACTGCAGGGATTGTTAATAAAATTGTAAAGTATGCATATATCCCTTTGTATGGAGTTAGACTAGAGAGGTGTCCCACAAAATAATGTGCACATTGATAAAATCATTTGTAGGAAATGCATCCAGAAAATCAAAACGTGGGCAGCTTGTTATTTTCTCTAAATATTCCACGTTGCTTTAATCAGAAATGCCTTTTACTCATTTTTTTAAACCTATCCAGGTTCTCTTTCTCTTCCAAGAATTTAGGGTGGTTGGGTAGTCTTTACCTCCTCTCTATGTATTTTGTATTATTTTTACTTTTCAAAAATTACCAGGAATATTTTCCAGTTGCAGAGACAAAAAAATAAAACCAGCAGTCTTGAAAAAGAACAAATTCAAGTATTATGTCTTCACAACCTTCTTCCTCATGCCAGAAAGCATCTATATATTAACAGCTATAATCACAGGAGCCATATAGGAATATTTGTTAAATAAATAATTGATCATACACATACCTGTATGAATCAATCCTCAATACGGACAGATATCTAGAACTAGCAGATTTACTCAACTGTCTTGAATGCAAAGGGTCTCTGTGACCTCGCTTGAAAGGGGAGGGGGTAAAATAAATATGGTTTTTAAGTGTAGCTGTGATTTCCATTACTGTACTACACAATAAAGTATTACAACAACCCAGATATACTTACTTCTTCCTCTGTGATTTCATTACTTTTCTACTACAAAGACAAACATTGCTGCAATACTCTCAAACCCTGAGGGAACGGAGAGTGATTTTCACAGTAGCTTATACAAACACTGTTCTTTAAATTGGATCAGAAAAGCTTCTTTAGAAATGACAATAGTTTTAGAATTTAGAATCTCAATTGCAATATGAAATTGAATTTTCAGGGATATTTTTTTCTACTCTGGGGAATGATTTAGAAGTAGATTGGGAAGAAGTTGTAACATATGTAGAAGTATTTAAAGTAATCCACTGTAAAAAAGTAAAATGTAACATTTGGGAAAATCACTAGAAATATTCTAGATTGAAAATTTTGAACATTCAGTTATTGAATCAATCTAATTAAATATGTGATTAAGTTAATGTGTTCATTCATGCTAATGGGGCATTTTTTAAATATTTAAACTAAAGAAAGGAATCAGTCACTTTTCATTTTTCACTTTATTCAATCAACACTCTTGGCACTAGCAGCAAGGAAATTCAAAGACTAATTGCCTTCAGTAAATCTGCTATAAGTGACCTTCCCAGAGAATTTAGAAGCAACGATGTCAGTCTAGAGACTAAGGTGTTCCTGATTCAGGCCATGGTATTCATAATTACTTGCTATGTATCAGAGAGCTGGCTGAGGACTAAGGATGACAGAAGAAGAATCAATGCTTTTGATTTGTGGTGCTGGAGGGGAGTCTTGAACATACTATGGAATGCCAAGAAAACAAATAGGTCTCACTTAGTGTGAAATCAAGTTTCTCCTTGGAGGTTAGGATTTTGAGGCTCCGTCTCACATACTTTGGACATGTGGCCAGGACAGAACTATCCTTGGAGAAGGACATGCTCAGAAAGGTGGAGGAACAGTGCAGAAGAGAAGATCCCAGATAAGATGGATTAATACAGTAACTGGGGCAATGGGAGTAGGTGTGTCGGAGTCAGAGAAACAAGCTCAGGATAGTCAGGCTTCAGAGCTATTGTACATAGAGTTGCTATGAGTTGCAGGTGACTCATGGCACATAACAACAACAAAAACAACAACATTCCTAATGTATTCAGGTAGGTCAACCCTGTCTACAACACGGGACAGAAATTGGCTACCCTAACAAAGATAATATTTTGAGTAGGTGAAACACAAAAATTGAGGCAAACTTCCTTTCACAGATTACATTCTTCTCTGTAACCATGGCTACAACATCACAAAATTTTTCAACTCAATGTTTATTCCTAGTAATGCATAAATAAATACAACACTTACTCCAATTTTGCCAGTGTTCTCAGTTTCACAATTTCCTAAATTCAACATGTAAGCGTTAAGAAAGACTGAAGTTACAAGATTTTAGA
This sequence comes from Elephantulus edwardii, assembly GCF_000299155.1. Lineage (NCBI taxonomy): Eukaryota > Metazoa > Chordata > Mammalia > Macroscelidea > Macroscelididae > Elephantulus > Elephantulus edwardii. Next base: position 25,183,246 of record NW_006399772.1, read on the forward strand.
AATTGTCAACAGTTAAACATGCTTCTTAATAACTAATGGACTGCTTCTATTTTTTTTTCCTGTTAGCAGGAGATATATGACTTAATTCTAGAAAATTGGGTATTATACATTGAGATGTCTTAAAAATCATTGTGTCAAATGATTACTATTTTGCAGTTTGGCTTTTGGTAGCTCTTACTAAGATCAAGGCATGTTGCTGAAGGGATTGTACAGCAATTTTGTTTGTTGGATATCTAGGGAACAGTGATCCATTTGTATATCTTGTTTGTCCCTTTTAAATTCTCAAACTCACTGCCATTCAATCATTTCTGACTAGCGGCAGCTCTCCATCAGGTTTCTGACACTGTAAGTTGCAATGGGAAGGGGCCACATTTTTCCAGCAGAGCTGCTGGTGGGCATGAACTGACTGAGAAGCACATGCTTTGGGTTAACAGTGCAACTAGTAATATTAAGATTTGAGATGAGATACTGACTCAGTTTGAACGTAAGTGAGAAAGATGTTCTCCTAGCCGCTTATTCAGCAATGACGTTCAATAATCTGAATTATTTTAATGTAAACGATGCCAGTATTTCAGATGCACTTGGGTCATTTCACCTTCACCCTGTTCTTCTCTTCTAGAAAGCTATTCGTGGCAGCACTCCAGCTGCTTTTCTTCCAGTTGAATTTGAAATGCTCTATTACCCTGGCTAAATTTCAACTATGTCAGTAAAATCCCAAAGAGCAAATCAAGCTAGCAGCAATAATGCCTTTCCTAAATAAATAGACTGCTGACCCTCGAATCCGAGAAGAGATACCCTGCCATCAAGATTACTCCACAGTCAGTTTTAATAACTAAAGTCATTTCCTTGTGCATGGGATTTCAGTTGTTTAACTCAAGTTGAAACTAGGTTTAAATGAACAGCCTGCCCTCTTGGACTGCACACAGTTTACAGTGGCACTTAAGATAGCACTAATTCCATGTTTTCCTAGTATAAGTGAAATTACCAGCCTGATCATTATAAAATGCCAGGAAGGCATGTTATATGTCTCAGAAAGGAATTTACATATGCTTGCCCAGAGAGCCCGGGTTCTGGAGGCTTAGCAGAAAGGAGTTGTGCTGCCGCTCAAAAGTCACCTGGTTTGAATCCAATAGCTGCTTTGTAGGAGGAAGATGAGCAACCTCCTTCCATGCAAATTACTGCCTTGGAAAACCTGCTGGAGGGTCATCTATATGAGTCATTTCCGATTCAGCAGTTCATTGCAACAAGAAGGAGGATTGGTGCCTTAGTGGTTTGTGTGTTGTGTTGCTTACCAACACTTATGAAGGAACCAGCTACTGAGATAAAGTATGAGACAATCTGCTCCCATTACGATTTATAACTTCAGAAAACCAATGGGGAGTCATCATGAGTTGAAATCAGTTCAGCAGAAGTGAGCTGGTGCTAGTTTTATTATTTGTGTTTTGGTTGGTTGGTGGTTGGTTGGTTGGTTGGTTGGTTGGTTGGTTGGTTGGTTGGTAAAAGATGACGTCCAACAAACCTGGGCATGTTGCTGCTGCTGTTGTTAGGTGCTGTCCAGTAAAAGTACAATTCATAGTGACCCTATGAACAACAGATCTGAACCTTGTCTTTTCCTGTGCCATCTTCACAATCTCTGACATATTCCAACTCATTACTGCAGTAGCTGTGTCAGTCACCTGGTTGAGGGTCTTACTCTCCTGCACCATCCCTCCACCTTCAAGGAATAAGTTCTCTGAGCAACATTTCCAAAGTATATGATGAAGCTTCATCATCTTTGCCTCCAAAGAGCACTCAGGTTGTACCTTCTCCAAGACGTATTTGTTCGTTCTTTTAAAGTCCATGAAATCATCCATTTTTTTTTCCAGTGTCACAACTGAAAGGCATCGATTCTTCTTCTTTCATCCGTATTCATTGTCTGGCTCTCAGATGTATGGCAAGTAGCAGAAACGACCATGGTCTGAATCAGGTGCACCTCACCTCTCAAACTGACGTAATTGTTCCTCATAATTTGGATAGATCCCTGACTACAAACTTTCCCAGCGCAATATGTCTCCTGATCTCCTAATTACTGGTACCAAGTGTTTGGGTTGTGGATCTATAGAGTTTGTCTTTCACTAGGACTTTTTCAGTGTTATTTGAATGTGGATAACTGACCTATATGGATGGGCAGGGCTATATAAATGGAATGTGTTGGACTATCCACAAAGAGATTGACTGTCTACTCTTCCACAAAAGGATTTGCCATTCTCAACAATATACAAGGGGATTTGCTAGTCTCGTAAGTAAATTGAAGGGGTCTAGATACAGACACAGATTTTCCTTCTCCTGTGCCAGAAGGGAACAGAGACCTTCCCCAATCCAGTAAAAAGGAGCAGGATATGATTCAAGGTAGTAACAGCAGCCGTGACTGAACTGGATCCATGACATGAGATGATAATGTGATATGAGCCTTTGGAAGTAGGTGGGAAAGCCTATATTGGCAGGACAGAGAACTTTGTTGGACAATTGAGAGGGTAGCCAATATTTGCAGTACTGAGAAATTTGGAACACTTAGGGTCACAAAGCTCAAAGCTGATTTGCCTTTATGTACATTTCTGGAGCTGTCTTGACTGTATTCCATTATTAATCTGGATTATAACTTTTTTACTTTTCCAATATGGTTTTGTGTGTTCTGTGAGCTATCACTTTGGATTTTGCACCCACCAAAGCAGTAAGATTGATGTTGAGATGAGTAGAAAGAGGCTTTGGATTGTTGGGGACATGTCTGACCTCATAGGAATTGGTTTTGTGTTACTGATGTTGTGGATGGGGACATTTCCTCCTTGTGAAGTTGGTAAAGGTCAGATATGGTCCTCCGCACATGGCTCTGATTCTTTTTACAGGATCCGAGTAAGATGAAGTTGTTGACAGTCTCAATCTCTTCTCCATGTTGCCAGGTGAGACCAATCCTTAGAAAGTGTCCTCATGCTTTGAAAGGTGGCAAGTCAGCAAAAGAGGGGCAAAACTTGAGTGAGATGGATTTATACAGTGAGAAGTAAGCTACTCAAGTAAGTTAGAGATTGTGAAGATGGTACAGGATAGGACAGGGTTCAGATCTGCTGTTCATTCAGTCTCTACAATTCAGATTCAACTTGACAGTACATATAAACAACAAGAGATGATAAGGAGTAATCAGATTGTGCCATTGTAGCTGTTAGCTTCTGCTGGACTGCCTCTGACTCATGATGACTTTATATGTTGTTGCCCGTTCATTCTATATCACCTTTATGACCAATGACTTTTCTGAATTAGTTGTTGATGTTATATCTCCATTTTCCTCCATCAAATGAGATGGCTTCTTTTCTTTTTGTTGTACCACTACCAAACATGATGTCCTTTTTCTGAGATTGGTAATATAATTTCAATTAAGTCAACCTTTATATAAAAGCCCATTCCTTCCTTTCTTGAAATAGATAAATCAATGCATATAATTTCTAATTACTACATCTACCATCACTCTACAATAACATGGAAAAACTTGAAATTGTCATCATTTTAAATGCATTATTAATTGTATAATTAATACTTATTTATCTTATTAAGCTCGTGAAGTTTTTCATTTAACACACAGATTATCATCTCTTTTAATGAGCTTGTTTCTTTTTCCAACTCATCCATCCATTCCAAGGATCTCCCAGTTGTTATCATTGTTAAGTGCCATCAAGTCAGTTCCAGTTCATAGAAACCTTGTGTATAACAGAATGAAAATAGTGACCTGCCCTGTGCCAGCCTCACCCATTGCTATGTTTGAGCCAATTGTTGCAGCTACTGTGTCCAGCGGTCTAATTCAGAGTCATCTTTTCTCCCTTACTCTCTACTTTACCGTGCATGTTTTCCTTCTATAGGTACTGATCCCTTCTGATGCCTAAGGACCCTTCTAACTATGCCTCTCTCAAGATTTATGTACTCCTTTTGCAGTCTATTATCACCTTAATTAAAATGAATCAGTACTTCTTTGATCTTCTTTAAAATACAGCATATAAAGAATTTACCAATAAATAGCAATCGCTATAGACATCTGCAGAGTGTCAAGGACTGCAGCCTACAATATGGATTGAGGCTCAATGTCAAGAAGACAAAGATTCTCACCACTGGACCAATTGGCAGCATCAGGATGGATGGTGAAGAGATTGAGATTGTACACAGCTTTAGTTTGCTTGGCTCCATAGTCAACAGTCTTGGCACCAGCAGCCAGGAAATTAAAAGGCGCATTGCCATGGGAAAGTCTGTTGTTAGGGACCTCTCCAAAGTGCTGAAGAGCAGTGGTGTCTCTCTGGAGACTAAGGTGCGTCTGATACAGGCCATGGTCTTCGCAATCACCTGTTATGCATCAGAGAGTTGGACAATGACCAAGGAGGATAGAAGGAGAATTGATGCCTTTGAGCTGTGGTGCTGGAGACGAGTATTGAGAATACCATGGACTGCTAGGAAAACAAACAGATTTGTCCTGGAGAGGGTTAAACCGGGTGGCTCCTTGGAGGCAAGGATTCTGAGGCTCCGTCTGACTTACTTTGGACGTGTTGTGAGGAGAGACCGGTCCTTGGAGAAGGACATCATGCTTGGGAGGGTGGAGGGACGGTGCAGGAGAGGAAGGCCCTCTATAAGGTGGATTGATCCAGTGACTGGGATAATTGGGATGGGAGTGTCAGAGACAGTGCGATTGGCACAGGACAGAGTGGAGTTTAGGGCTGTTGTACATAGGGTCGCTATGAGTCGCAGGCGACTCGACGGCACATAACAACAACAACAACATAGACATCATCTCCAAAATCTTAATTGTAAATGCATCACTCTCTAACCATATCCTCTGTGGTATGGTCTTCTGGGAACTTTGACCATTACTTAATTTCAAAATCATCTGTAATTAATTGATCTCATCATCATTTTCCCCACTCCTCCCACTGTGCCTTATTCACTGTTCTCCTCCATCACTTAGGTTAAAAGTGTCGTCAATGTCATTATTACTCCCTTGCATATTTATTCCCTCATGTCCTTTGCTGCCCTCTTCAAACTCACCTGTCAATCCCCAGCTTTGGTTTAAACCCAGCTCTCCTCCTACTGTCAGCCCACATCTGAGCAACTGAGTGCTGTTGAAGAACATCAACAGGCAAGCTGACGGATGTTAAATTTATGGCCACAGATTTATGTCTCAGCACTGCCCAGAAATCCTACTGCATTCCCTTAGTCAATTCACACTCCCACACCCTGTGGTAATTATTTCGTGTCTTCTCATCTTTCCTCAAACCTCAAGTGTTCCTGCTCCCTTCCCAGCTCTGCAGTGATTATCTTAATTTTCCTATCCCTTTAAAAATGAAGCAATGTAATGATAACTTTGTAATTCTCCTACCTCCAAATTGAACAACCTGCTTGACCATTTTCCCCCATTTGTTTTGTTTTCTAACTCCTGTTTTAAAGAAGTAATGTTGTAAGGAGAGACAGGTCCTTGGAGAGGGACATCATGCTGGGTAGAGTGGAGAGACAGCTCATGTAGGGAAACCCTCTATGAGGTGGATTGATTCAGTGACTGGGGTAATCGGGATGGGTGTGTCAGAGGCAATG
>NW_006399772.1:25188943-25205176 GCF_000299155.1 Elephantulus edwardii
TTGATTCAGTGACTGGGGTAATCAGGATGGGTGTGTCAGAGGCAATGAGATTGGCACAGGATAGAGCAGGGTTTAGGGCTGTTGTACATAGGGTCGCTCTGAGTCGCAAACGACTCGATGGCACATAACAACAACAACAAATGATCACCGATGCTTTGCAATCCAGGATCTTATATTATATTTTATTCCTTCTTATCTAAGCAGAGTTCTTGTTCTTGCCATTATTCCACCATTCTCACGCACCATGTCCTCAATCTTATCAGTGTATGTACTGCCATGCTTGATAATTAAGGGAGGGGGGGTTCTTTTAACTAGATATCCTTCTCCAGCTCCCACACTGAGTTATTTGTTATTCTCTCTTGACACACACGTCATGTAACATTTGTGTATGTGTGATTGTGTTACACTCCAGCTTTCACAACCTCTCTGCTTATAAAAATTCTCTTTATCTTCACTAGAATCAGTACTGTATACTTTAGTCCCTCACTCATGAACTTCATTTTACTTGGTATCTCAGTCCCATTTGACACAGGGAATCATTACCGCATCTGTAAAAGATTCTACCTGCTGGCTTTCATGTCACCACACTTTTCTAGGTTTATCTCATTTGATCGGATGCTGCTTTAGTATCATTTACTGGCTTCTAATTACATTTTCCTGTGATGCTGGAGCGATGTGGTCATCCTGAACCTTGGACCGCTTCTCTCTTTAATCTACATTAACTTCCTATGTGACTTACCCAGGCTCATGACTTTAAATAGTTTCCACACTCGCAGACTCCAATTCCAAATTCTCCTGAATTCCATTCAGTTTCCTAATAGGCATGTCAAAGAGAATTTTTGAGTTCTAGCATATGGGGATGGAGTTATATTTTTAAATTTTTATTTTTAAAAAAGGAAGCAAATTTGAGGAGATGATGATTCTTGCTGAATCTGTGCAATGATTATGGTGATGTCAATTATATTGCATTCTGAAATCTTGACCATGATTTTAGCATCTCATTACTATTTCTTTTTAATGAAAAAAAAAAAAATCATGTACCATTCCTTAAAAGTATAAAAAATTTACAGGTATGAAGGGATAATATGTCTCCAGTTCAGCAAATCAAATGAATAAAATCATGTGTAGGCCTGTTATCTAAATAAATTATAGAGAATAAATGCATGTGTAAACAGAAAGCACACACATTCCCAGAGAAGGATATAAATTAAATGTTTACTGAAGTTTTCTGGTGCAAAACTGACAGATAGTTGTATTGTTTCTCTTTTTTTATGTTTTTGTATTTTATAATGTTTCTGTAACTATTCTTGATTTTAACAACAGGGAAAGTGACCATTAATAGATTATTTGCATAATAAATCACCATCCTTCTCTAACACCTCCAATGTTAACTCATTAACAAAGTCATTCACTTTGAATCAAGGGCTTCAAAATCTACTCCACTTTCTATCTCCTGGTCATTTTTCTGACCCCTATTACCCAGAAACTGTAGAAACCAAGAAGGTTTACCTTTGGATACTTAGACAGGGACACTGCCACTGTTAGCCAACCTATAATGCCTTCAAGGTCCAGCTCAAATTTAATTCCCTCCATGTGATCATTGAGACCATCGTAACCTTTTGAGAGCATTTACTGCACAGTTCATCTAGCACTTGATAAAATACTTCTGGAATAGTGATTTATTTATGGCACCATATGCCCTCATTATAAAGGATTTGATTGCAGAAATAGATTAAGTCCCATGCCCCTAGTTTAGAACTCTATCTATAAGGCCCTTGACTAACTATGGTGACGGTTTTGATAGTAAGACCTAACATGAGTCGATTTCTAATGTTCCAAAGCTATTTCCCTGAGGCCAGGGTGTACATATGTTTAATCTCAGCAAACTTCTAACTCTGATACACAATAGCATAAGTCATCATTTTGGGTGACTCTATCTACAAGAGCCCACATTAGATTGCTTCATAATCCTTTCCACTTTGACATATAATGGTTTTCACAAACCTCTCACAGACTTCTAGTCACTTTAAGTAAAGGGAGTTAATACCTTGAACCTCAAGTATATAAGATTATGTATGTTGTTGTTCTGTGTCCTTGAGCAGGAACCAATCCATAGCTGATCCTCAGTGGGTTTTCAGAGGCAATAACTCACAGGGGAGGAGATTGCGCATGTACGTTTCCTTCAGAGCAGCTGGTGGATTCAATTTTGGGGGTGCAGCACAGTCTCTTACCACTAGGCCATCAGAGTCCCCTTAAGATTACATAAGTTAAATTATAAAGGAGACCTGTTGGAACAGTGATTAAGTGTTCACCTGCTTACCTAAAGTTTAGAAACTCAAATATACTTGTTCCTTTAGAAACACATGTGGCCATCAGTTTCTATAAATGTTGTTGTTGTGTACCATTGAATTGGAACCAACTCATAGTTGACCCTCTGGTGGGTTTTCAGAAGCAGTTAATCACATGGAAGGAGATTGTCCATCCTCTCCCTGGGAGTAGCTGGTGGCCTCGAACTGTGTGCCTTCAGGATTGCAGCATAGCTTCTTGCACAATGGAAACCTTAAGGAGGTAATTGCCTCTGCCATATAGTCGTTCAAATTCAGAATTCTTTCAAAGTCGTGAGGCAATAACAACAGATTAAATAATTAGTGCTGTTTTGTTGTTCTTGTGTGATAAAAATTCAACTATGACTCAGCGATCCTAACAACAGCTCTTAACCCTGCTCTACCCTGAACCAATCTCACTATTTCCGACATACCTGCCCCCATTGCCAGTCACTGTGTCAGTTCATCTCATCCAGCCAGGATCTTCCTCCGTACTTGACCCTAACCCCTCCAAACATGATGTCCTTCTAAGCACTGGTCTTTCCATGCAACATGCCTAAAGTATGCCAGATAGAGTTTCAAAATCTTTGCCTCCAAGGAGCAACCTAGCTTTACCCTCTCCTGTACAGACCTGTTTGTTCTCTTGGCAATCGATGGTATGTTCAATACTCTCTTCCAGCACCACAATTCAAAGTCATTGATTCTTCTTCTGTAATCTTTAGACATTGTCCACCTCTTCGATGTCTTGCAAGTAATTGAGAAGACCATAGCCTGGATCAGGAGCAAATTGATCTCTAGATTGACATCATTGCTATTTAGCACTCTGGCGAGGTCCCTGACAGAAGACTTTCCCAGTGCAACTCATTTTTTGATTTCCTGACTTCTGGCACCAAGAGTGTTGATTGTGGGTCTGAGCAAGATGAAATTGTTCACAACCTCAATGCTAGAGAATAACTAATAATCTCCTCTCAGTAACAATTTTAAATAAGGAGAGTTTCCAGGCACAATAATGGAATTCTAAGGGTAAGGAAAATGCTCGAGTTCCCTTGGTAGAGTATATACCTCATCACCTCTAACAGTTTATTTTGCTTGGTAACTTTTTTTAGGGGATCTATAAAATAAGTATCAAAACATCTTTTATAAAAATCTCCTATAGAGATAAGATTTTCTATCCAATACAGAAGAAGGATCCAAAGTTATGTATGTCAATACTCTCCACTCACACACAGAGTTAAGGTATCTACCACCATTTGGGTGTAGGATGTGCTTGTCAGCTTAATTTCAAAGACTGCAGTCTGGAAAGGGAGGAAAAATAACTCTACTCCGAAGAAACCTGCTGAACTCTATGTTAACCATGTGCAGTTAACATTATTAGTGACAGATGAGAGGAGAGTGTAACATTGTATAATAATAATAGGAATAGCAATTCACCTCCATGGTCCTCCCCAGCTCCTCTAAAATATTTCATAACCTCACCTAATTACAAGAAAAGGATCAACTAATCTAAATTGAGGGGCATTGTATGAAACACTACAAAATGCTAAAGAGCAATGATGTCAGTTTGAAGACTAAGGTACGCCTGATTCAAGCAATGGTCTTTTCAGTTACTTGTTATGCATCAGGGAGTTGGACAAGAATAAAGACGGCAGAAAAATTGATGCCTTTCAATTGTGGTGCTGGAGAAGAGTTCTGAAGACCCCGTGGACTGCCAAAAGAACAGACAGACATATTCTGAAAAGGGTGCAGCCAGAGTGCTTCTCAGAGGCAAGGATAGTGAAGCTTTGTCTTTCATACTTTGGACATGTGGCTAGACAAGACTATTCCTTGGGAAAGGACATCATGCTCAGAATCATGGAGTGTCAGCAAAGGACAGGGAGATCCCCAACAAGTTAGATTGACACTGTGACCTCAGTAACAGACTCTAGTTTATCAGAGATAACAGGGTGATACAAGATAGGGCAGGGTTCACAATGGCTCTTCATAGAGCCATACTTGACTCAGTGGCACTTAAACCAACAATGTTTCAGAATTGTCAAGATCACCTGAACAAGAAAAGTCTCAGAAACTATCCCTGTCTACAGATGCTTAATGGGGCATGACCACTAAACTTTATTCTAGGACCTAGGAAGGGATCCTGGAACAGAGGGCAAAGGACATTCGAGGACACTAGTAAAATATGAGGGAGCTCTGATTGCCACAGTGGTCAAGGGGTTACACTGCCATCACCAGTTCAGGCAATTCAATTCCACCAGTGGCTTCACAGCAGAAAGATGGGCCACCTCCTCCCAAATGATTTACAGTCTCTGAAAACCCACTGGAGGATCAGCTAGGAGTCAGTCTTGATTCAATATCACATAAAAACAACAAAAGTGAGATAGCAGCAATAACAACGCGTCAATGTTACTTCCTTAAATATATACTAGCTCAGTGATACACAGGAATTTTAAGTATTACCTTTGCCCTTTTTTGGTATATCTAAAATTATACTAAGACTTAAGAGACACTAAACTTAAAATGTCTCATTTTGTCCACCAGAAAGTACAGTTTATAGGAAAGCCTTCAATTGCCACATCAAGTAGAGTGATAAAAGACATAATTTTTGATCATCGATATGCAATATTCTTTACATGAAAATTGTGCTGGTTAAAAAAAAAGTGTATTCTATAAAGTCATTTTATTATTTCAGCAAGATTTTTTATGTCTCTGATTTTAAAGAGTTATAACTGCTACAAATATAGTTGAAATGCATGCCTCTGAAAATAAGGGGAAGTGAATGAGTCCAAATAAAACCTTACTGTTATAGTAATCTTATTGAGAATTATGGGCTATTCTATATCTTTTGATGTCTTCATTCTGCCAAGGCTAAATCATGACTTACTTCTATCATTATTCCAACTCACAAAATACCCTCCGTGCTTTTTATCTGTCATACTTTTAGATCTCGGTACTGTTTTCTTCATAAATGTTTTAATATTATTTTCCTCTCTGCGATACGATTGAAGTTTCTGGGTTCTTTGAAAACTGCTAATTTAGCAGCTTACCTTCCAGACCCTTATTTAAAAGGCATTTTGTCTGTGCAGTAGTTAGACACACACAAATAATTTATCTCTTGTGAAGTTTATTTTTTTTTTAATTTGGAATGTAGCTTAGAGTTTACTACTACCATATCTTTATTTTGTAAAGGAACAAATTGTGCGGAGAGGAATAAATAATTTATCTAAGAGTACTGTAAAAACCACGCCATGAGCTTGGAGGCAGCAGAGAGTGAGCTCCACGACACTCCAGAGGGAAAGAAGCCCCAACAATATCAACAGCACCAGACTTACTTCTTTGGGGTCAAACATGCCCCCATGATCAAGCACCTTCTTCTATTAAATCTGACACCAACTGATCCTCTCACGATGTTTAGTACTGCTCTACTCGGGTCACTAATCCTTGTGAACACAAAGAACTCACATCTATATAACTACTAGAAGGACTTAGGTTATAATTCAGCTTGGAAACACTCAGGATACAATTCTTCAGTCAGGGCAGCTTTTCACAAGTGCCCACAGGCCTTCCTCTGACCTTCAGCTCTGCAGCTCTAAGCCCTGTCTCATGGCTATGGGCAAATTTTACAAACCTCTTTTAGTTCTGCCCACTATGTACACTCCCCTGCATTTCACTGGTCCTGTAATCTTAGCCTAAGCTGCTGGGCTTTTATTCCATGGGGCAGCAGTTCTAGTCCAGGTCTGCCTCACACTGAGTTCTGGTTCTCGGCCACCTCTGCTGCTGCTGCTCTGTCTCCATGTTAATCTCACTCCGTCTTGAGCAGGAATGTCTGGCCCCACAGGATGCAATATCTGTTTCACTCTTTGATGGTGGAGAAAATCCTACCTAAGTGGTATCGCTGTTGTTCAGTACCATTGAGTTGGAACTAACCCATAGCTGACCCTCCAGCAGGTTTTTAGAGGCAGTTAATAGCTCAAGAGAAGATTGTCCATCCTTCTCCCACGAGCAGCTGGTGGCTTAGAACAGTGCGCCTTCAGAATTGCAGTGCAGTATCTTACCCCTAGGCCATTAGTTGAGAGATTTACTAGTAGGGGGATTAGAGGGTGTAGGGATGGCGTGATAGTTTCTGTTATGAAAAAGAATGCACTGGTCACTCATGTTGTCTTTTATTCATTTCGTGTTCTACAATTCCTAGGCAATATGACTTATGAGTTGATTCATTCATTCATTCAAGTCCTTGCTGAAACCTCACTTGTCATCAAATCACTACCATCATTCCTTTTTAAATTTTTTAGTTTTTATTTTATATTGTTTCCATACAAAATTTGTGTCTCACACTTTCCTTCATTCACATTGTAATTCATGCAATCATTCCTAAACATTGTGCTCTATATACTTCATCCCCATTGAATTATGCCTCCCCCATTAGTGTATCTGCTGAGGTCCCCACTGGACCTTTCCTTTTCATGCCTCTTCTCTTCTTCATTTTAAAGATAGTGTGGTGATAAAACTGACCAGTGTCCTTGTTGGAGGTCTACCTATATTATTTGAATACACTCATGCAAGAATTCTTTACCTCATTTACACTATTTCCAAAGACACAAACTCACCACTGCTGTCCTGACCAGCGATGTGGCTAATATCAAAACAATGGCTAAGAAAGTGAAAGTTAACATGACAACTATGCACTGAAAGAGAAATCAAGTGCTGGCAATCTAAATTCTATGTCTATGTCCTGTTCTCCCTCTCCTAAAATAGAATTTGGGGGGCTCCGGTGGCATAATTGCAGGGAGCTGTACTACTAACCTCAGGACCATGTGTCGATGGTGATTGGAATCCATCATTGGCTCCAAGAAGGAAAGATGTTCAGTCTCCCCAGATTGCAACCACCGCCTCAGAGACTGATAGAGGGTCACTGAGTCAGAACCCATTCAATGGAGTGAATTTGAGTTTGAGAGTAATATTTACAACAGCTCTTTTGCCATTATTTTGTGTTTCCAAAAGGTTATTTAAATTTCTGGTTTTCATATTTTTCTAATTAGAAAGAAGTTATTAATGTTTTCCACAAATGTAGCAGCTATTATAAAATTATGGACGTGCTACCAATAGCAGAAAGAAGAGATCCAGCTGGAAATAATCCACAATCCTCTGAAGACTGTCAGCATGGCCCTTATGCTAGTTTCCTCACATGCACGCGTGTGTGTGTGTGTGTGTGTGTGTGTGCACGCGCGCGCGCTCACGCGCACGTGCTGCAGTTATTACGTAAAAAAAGCAAATGCAATGTGAGAGTGGCCTTGTCTGACTTCTACCCACTTGATAAAGGGCAGCCGTCCCTATCAATAATATCCATAGGACCATACACACAGCCGTGTGGTCAGACAGACCACCCCACGTACTCAGGCACGTTTTTCTACCAACCATTGGGTTTAATGTCCATTGCAAATTGAGTCAGACTTTACTCACAGTTGTGAGGTTTATTAGGGGGGAAAATTGAGGGGGTAGGAGAGACAAAGAACATCCCCAATTCAAGTCTAGATTTAGTCCAACAGCCCAAAATCAGATTAACTGCAAGACACAATTCCTCAATTAGTGAAAGTCCAGGTTCGGTTCCGCAGGAAAAATGCAAGCCTCTGGTTTCCTCAGGCAATCAGCAAATTTTATGTCAGAGCAGTTACAAGTCAGATTTTCATTCAATCATCCAGCAAACCAAACTGTTAACTGTGGTTCCATTTCCAGGGTTCCTCTGGTCACACCTTATTACAGTCTCTCCACCACCATCGGTGTTCTCTCTCACAGTGTGGAAAGCATGCTCTTACGTTGGTCTCATGACCGTGGGTGATTTGCAAGACCGTGTGTCTGCAGATTAGATAGCTGCAGAACATTCCCACAATGGTTAGAAAAGCCAATTTGCAAGGCTTAAAACACCCTATTTTAATTAGAACAAATTTTGAAATTAAAAAGAAACTAATTTTGCCTTTTATTTCTTTCTTATGCTAGGCGGCCTTGGGGAGTGTGACTACTAGTTGATTAAGTAATTTATTGAAATCATTATTGAAACCTTACCTCATTGCCATCAAATAAGAACCAAGACATGTTTGTTGTTGTTTTTATGTGCCATCGAGTTGCTTGCGACTCATAGCGACCCTATGTACAAGAGCCCTAAACACCGTTCTATCCTGTGCCAACCTCACCGTCATAGCCATTATCCATTGGGTTTCTGAAGCTGTAATTACATGGGAAGAGACTGATCTTTCTTCCAAAATTATTGACGTATATATCAATTATATAACATGCTAATAATATATAACTATAAGTATATAAATATATATATGCTACATAAAATAAATAAATATAAGAAGAGAAGATTATAAATAGAAGTCAAATAACTAGATAGGCAGTGGAGAGCATTATATATATTTATATGTGTTTGTCTACATACACTGGTACCTTTGTTTTTCTATTTTCTTCTTAAGAATCAAAGCCTATTCTTATAAAGCATATTTCTGTTGATTTGTATAATTGCTTTGGCAGTTGAGGAGAAAATTGAGAGGTAAATATGACATCCCTCTAGATTTTGTTGTCAAAAGTCTCCAAAATCATCAAACTAACTTCACTTGGAAGAGAGTTTTGAATGTTCTGACTACTTTCATGATTCATTTTAGGGATCAGGGTCTGAAATAATTTATTGTAAAAGAACATAACTCACTCTGAACCTGCCAAAGTACAAAGAGTGAGCACATGGCAACAGAGCTGTGGAGAGCCGTTGAAAAGGAAGCTGCTGTAGACAATGATAGCTGCCACCACCTTTACTACCTTTACTGTTTCTAAGGACAAGATTCAAGTATCAACCAAAGGCAAAATCTCTAATGAAAACTCAAAAGTCAAAGCAAACTGGGAATCTCTAATGTTATTGTTGTTAGGTACCATCATGACATCTGTGATTCATACAGAACCTATGAACAACAGATCTGAACCTCGCTCTGTCCCGCACCATCTTCACGAGCCCTGATATGCTCTAGCCCATTGCTACAGACACTCAATCCATCTTTTTTGGAATTCTTCCTCTCTTTATCTAACCCTCCTCTTTTCCCACCGTCATGTCCTTTTCTAAGTACTAGCCACTCCTGACAACAGGCCCACAGTAGGTTAGACGAAGTTTGAGCATCCTTGCCTCTAAGGAGCACCCTGGTTGCACTTTCTTCAGGACAGACTTTTGTTCTTTGACAGTCCATAGAATATGTGGTACTCCGCTCCAACAGCACAATTCAAAGGCATTGATGCTTCTTCTATCATCCTTATTCATTGTCCAATTTTCAGATGCATAGGAAATAATTGAAAAGACCATGAATTGGCTTACACCTTAGTCTTTAAACTGACTTCCTTGCTCTTTCGCATTAGAGAGAGATCCTTGACAGCAGATTTTCCCAATGTAACATGCATTTTGATTTCCTAAGTGCTCTTATCAAGGGTGTTGATTGTTAAGCCAAGTAAAATGAAATCATTGACACTTTCAATCTTTTTTTCACCTATCATGTTGTTGCCTCTTGGCTTGGTGGTGAGGATATTTGTTTTCTTGATGTTGAGATGTTATATGCATTGAAGGTTATACTCTTTGACCTTCGATTCCTGTTTACTTAAAACAATCAAAATTGTGTCATCATACATGTTGTTGAATCTTCCCTAATCCTGATGCCACATTCTTCTTCATACAGTCCAGCTTCTTGAATGATTTGTTCAGAATACAGACTGATAGGTATGGAGAAAGGATAAAGCCCTGATTCATAACTGATCTTAAACCTTGCTATATCCCCTTCTTATGTTGATGCAACTGCTTCCTATTAGAAATTGCTTTTGCATGAGGACAGTTAAATGTTCTGTGATTCCTATACGTCTCAGTGTTGAAAATTATAGAGCTTTCTAAAGGATATTTTAAAAATTGACCTGTGGCTGTTAGCATGAGGCAATATCTAAATCAACTAGAGATCTCTGTTATCTCTTCCATGTTAACATGTAGCACTTCAACAGAGGTGAGGAAAAAAGACTAAATATAAGGAAAAATAGTCTCATGTTTGAAGTTTCTTTTTCTTCTACCAGAAAGGCAAACCTCCATCATGATAAATCTTCTAAGTGGGGGTTAGAAAACTGGGAGGAAAACCAGCCTAGGAAGTCCAATGAGATGAAATGAAATGTACTAGTAAAATTATTGCACAGGATGTGATCTATAATAAGTAAAAAAATGTAATCTGATCTTTGAGGGTGGAATTGTCAAAATACCTTTGACATAGTCTCTACAGGCGACTGTATTCGGAATTTGTTCTGGTAAGATTAGTAGCAGATCAGTTCTAAGAAGTGCTGAGTCAACAGTGTCCCAAATGTTTAACCTCTTGTATAACTCTATAAATTTCATCATCCACAGTCCGTCCTATCTTCAGTTCCCTTACTTTTCTATGACCCTTGAGTTCTGTGGTTCTGTGGTTTACTGGAAGGTCTCCCAGAGAGTCAGACATGTCTAGGGAATGACGCATGTGACTGTAGGTATGCAGGCTGATTTTGCAAAGACTGGTAAGTGTTGTAGATTAACAGTTGCAGTGTGTCAGGAAAGCAGAAGTCCCTAAAAGAGAGCTAGCTTTGAGGTCCCAGGAGCTTATATGAGCCTCCAGTAGGGTGTGGCTTTTATACCACTCTAATCTTCTCTCCTTAATATAATAAATATTTCAGCACAATTAAACACTTAATCATTGTCTAGGAAAGACATTTGAAATGATAAACCTTTGACACTACAGAGTTACCCTGTCTTGGTAACTATACTTGATCTGTCACTCATAGATGTTTAAGTTTGTTATGTATTTTACATCTATGTTTTAGTCTCATATAAGCAGCTCTGGTGGGCTAGTGGCAAGAAGCTGTACTGCAATTTTTGAAGGCATATGGTTCAAGGCCATCAGCTGCTCCTCAGAAGAATAGTTAATTTCCTCCTGTTCTATTAACTGCCTCTGAGAACCCACCAGAGGGTCAACTATGGGTCAATTCCAACTCTAAAGTACACAACAACAATCCTAAAATTAAGCAAGCCCACTCCCGTTGATTCCAACTCACAGGGAAGCTATAAATCATTACAAGAGAGTGCCCCTCTTCCTCATCCGTGTGAAGCTATTAGATTTAAACTGCCAGTCTTTTTAGTATTATTTTATACTGGTTTACTTACAAATTTTGTATACATTGTTTTTCACACTGGATCTTTCCAGTCTTTCAGTTAGCAACCTGATGTGTTACAATGCCACCAGGGGTCCTTTCCTAATATGTGGACATATACACACACACTCAGACTGTAAGCTGCATATAAGGAGATTGCCCATATTTCTTCCACAGAGCAGCTGGTAAATCCAAGCCTCCTGCCTTTGTATTGGCAGCACCACTTTTTACTCACTAGGCCACCAGTGCTCTCATTTTCCTAATATAATTACTGAAATATTCTCCAGCTGGGTTGAGTGCACCCATGTATAGCAACATTTTGTCATACCTTGTTGATATACCAGCTTTGACTGTGTTTTTAAAACATGTCAAAATTTAGGAGTGACATTACAGTTTTTCTTAATTAGAGCCTTAGATATTTGGATCATGCCAAAGCCTTACATAATTATTCATGAGAAGAGCCAGGCTCAAATTTCATACACTTCTTAAGCTGGTCAGCTACAAGTCAAATTGTATGTATTCAAGGAAACTGCTTCCTAGGACGAGGGCTAGGTCTATATAGGCAACTCTCAACCACTGTGACAGATAAGTAAATCAAAATAGCTAGGAAATCAGTTAATAAACAGATCATGGGCTCCTCTGATTTTCTTAAGTGGGATTCACAATTTCACTAAAAAAAAGAAAAAAACTAAAAAAAAACCCACCACAATTGAAACCATTCTAATTATTTCAGTGTCTTAATTGCATAGTTTATATCCATATATTTAAAAAAAATTGCAATATCAAAAAGGTTAATTTATTAATTTCAAATTTATTCAACGCTCACTCTTTAACTCTGCAATATATTGGGCATTATTTTATACTTTTCATTTTAAAAAAATTCTTGAACAGAGAACAAAGTTGTTCATTTACTCTTCCCATCTTAACGTGTTCAGTATCGACTTTTCTGCTCCCCCCCCCAGCATTTGTTATTAAATGCATATGTCATGAAATTATTTGCCCAATTAGTTGAAAAATGTACAGGCTTTCACTCACAAGGTCTGTCTTTAACTGAACTTACAGAGTGCTGAGGCTGGGTATCACTGCTGTAGAACGGATCCTTTATTTCCAAACCTGTCTGGTTGTCAGAACCAGATTTTAGGGCAGAAGGATGGATTAAACAAATTCACTCAGTTGGTAGACAAAGAAGAAATACTTTCCCCTGTAAATATTGTTACTATATGCCCTCAAGTCTGAATCAACTCATAACTGGCCCTCCAGCAGGTTTTCAGAGACAGTAAATCACACAAGAGGCAATTGCCCATCTTTCTCCCAAAGAGCAGCTGATGGATTCAAACTACCTACCATTCAAATTAACAGTTCGACTCCTTACCCTACGCCACCAAAACATGGAAAAAATAATTTGTTCTTCAAACAGGTTCTACTGAAAGTAGTAACAATGGAATCTATTTAAAGATTAACAATTCAAAGGGTTCTACTGAAAGTAGTAACAATGGAATCTAATTAAAGATTAACAATCAGAGAGTTTATAAAACTCCTAGAATCTGTGAGAGGATTTTCTAAGCCCAGGCTTGAAGCTTGAATACCGTAAGCACTTGAATCACTTCACTTGACTGCCACCAGGACGGGCCACAGTCAACTTCCTTTCCAGCTGCCACTGGCTCCATGCCTAGAAGCGCCAGATGATCTGAGAGCCTGAGTTGAATCCCCGGTTCAGCGGTTTGCATAGCCATAGCATAACAATTCTTCCAGTCAAGAGGACTGAGAATTGGACTATGTTATACTATTAATCATCAAAAGCACATGCATAGATTTGTATAGTAAACTTACAAGCATCTAGAGGAATTCATATGAAAGTATTTTATAACCTACGTCATTCTAGATCATCTATGCCGCATCTTCCATTACGATTAAGTAGATAATCATAATCAATGCCTGGCCTCTCAGAGACTAAGTTTATTGCTAAATAGAAGTAGAGACACTTTTCTTTTTCCAGTGCTCTGTCCAATTTAAAATCCAGAGGCAGTTACTTAGAAGACACTGATAACATTAAAATGACACAACAATGCTGTTTTAGGTTGCAACAGAGGTTTTATTTATTGCATACTAAATATGGTAAATAATATTAATTGTCACAGCAACTCAGCTTATCTTATTGTCTTTGAGTTAGTTCCAGTTTAGCTGATCCTTTAGGGGGATTCTAACATTGTAAATTACACAGGAGGAGGTTGTCCATCTGTCTCCTATTTGAGTCGCTGTTGGATTTGAACCATCGTAGAGGCCTAGTCTTTGGGTTAAGAGTGCTACTTCCTGCAGCCTTTGCCATCGGAAGTCTAATAGAATATTCTCTGTGATTTCTTCCTCTGTTAACTGAGATATTTTGAGCCTCCTTGCTTTTTACACAAAATAAACTTCGTACTTTTGCATCAAGAAAAAGATACTAACCATGTACATGTGGCTTTCACAATGGGTTTCTAGAACAATTTCTTCCGTAGTCTAAATGTGAGTACTGTGATATGTATCTAAACATATCAGCAATGCTATCTCTTCAAAAAGACCTAGTTTTGTCTCCCAAAGTCCTTATTATTAAAATGTATTATTTATCATTCACTATTATACAATTTTTATATACCTTCTTTCCTTCGTGTATAATTTATTTTATACAAACTTTTCTGTACATTGAGTTTTATAGAATTAACTATTATTTTGTTATTTTCTTTTTTTAAATTTTATTAGTTTTAATGAACATTTACAGAGATTTTGGGTTCTCATTCATTCATTGTTGCACTGCTTTCTCTACCCTCCTCCCCAGTTCATTCTTCTTCCCCCTCCCCGAATGTCTGTTTTAATTGTCCAATTGCCACAGTGCTTGTCGAAGCCAGTTCTGATTAATCTCCTTTGTCAGTGTGTCCTTTGCCATTCCCTATCACTCCTCCCTGAGAGAGACTTCACATTGATTCATAAGGAAAAGGGGATGGCGTATTCTCTTAGCTACTTCCTGCTGAAAAGGGACGCTGTGGGTTTCAGGGTGGAGATCTTCTCTCCCTACTCCCTTTGGCAGTAGGAAACACAAAGACTATTTGGAGATTGATTTTGGAATTTGGATGCACTGTTATCAATTGTGCTTAGCCGTACGTGTTCATATCCTGGAAGATGTATCATGGAGGTGCTGCAACCTAGAAGACACAAATTTAACTAACAAGTTAAATGTACATGAGTCAAAAATTAAGAAGCAATAATATTCCGAGTAGAGGTTCTAGCAGTGGCACAAATCAAGTTACAGAGGGAAGGTGGTTCTTACAACTTTTGATCTGATACGTTTATTTCCCTGTCTCCTCAAATCTCCATTGTACCTTACCTATTTCTTCACCCCTCATCTTCCCACAGTAATCTCAGCTGTCCTACTGATTTCCTCTGCCTTCTTCCACCTTCATTTTCCCCTTTCTCCTTTGAACAGCCAGCCTTATTGGCTTTACTCTTGTACAAAGCAGAAGGGCATAGTGAGGACAGCTGAGTCTGACCTCTGTTAACTTCTCAAGGGGAAACAGTACCCATCAGCAACATCCACAACACAAAATCAATTCTTATAAGGTCAGACATGGTCTCTAAAGTCCTGTACTTGCTTCTAATTCAATACCAATTGTAATGTTCTACTGCTGAGTTCAAAATTTGTTGCAATGACCACACATGATCTCACAGCACCATACTCACACAGGGTTTACTAGAGAAGTTAACAAGTTACAACTCAAGTTGGCAACCCAATAAAATTCTTCAGTCTGGACAGCGTTGCAAGTGTATTTCCAGGCCCTTAGACCTTTAGACTCATGGCTTAAATCAGTGTTACAAAGTTCTCTTAATCCTGCCAATTATGGCAGCTCTCTTCAGTGCAAGCTTGGTCGAAGACCTCTGACTCTGGCTTTGTAGGGGAGCAGGCTCAAGTTAACGCCATTTCACCTCTGAATAATTGTATAAAAATAAGTGATCTCCCTGCTCATAAAAACAAAACCAAAAATGATCTCTACTTGTCAGCTTGGTTGTTTGCTTTTCCACTGACTACTGCTGGTGATTTTGTATAGATCTCAGTTTGACTGGTGCAGGAATCTCCAGCCCAAAGGATGTGCACTTCACTCTGTGTTTCCTCTTCCTTGATAGTTGTGAGTTTTCCACTGATGTTGCTAAAGTTACTCAATATACACTTTGTGAAATGACTTCCTTCAACCCTGATGTCAGTCCCATTTTACAACAGTGGCCCAATGCAATATTTGTCCTTTTGTGACTGAGATATTTCACTCAGCAGAATGTCTTCCAGGGTCACCCATTTTACATAATATCTCATGAGTTCCTTGTTTTTCAATACTGCATAGTATTCCATTGTGTGAATATAACAGAGCATCTCCATCCATTCATTTGTTGATGGACACTTGTGTTGTTTCCAGCTTTTTGCTATTGCAAACAAAGCCGCAATAAACATGGGTGTGAATATATCTGCTTGGGTGGCAGTTTTGGTTTTTTTAGGGTAAATTCCCAGCAGTGGAATTGCTGGGTCAAATGGTATATTGCATTGAAACATATGAGGGAGAGAACTGTTTAAATGAGATATGAATGGCTATTCTTGTCATTACAGAGTGAAGGCTGCATAGTGGAGTGGACTTGGGGTGGAGGGATTGCATAACAATGAAAGAGTTTGTCTTTCTTTTCAAGGAAAAGAGTGAATGGGGGAGGGGGA
>NW_006399772.1:25205276-25209015 GCF_000299155.1 Elephantulus edwardii
CGGAAACGAAGAATATTAAATTCTTATCATTAAAAAAAAATACTTCATGGAATGATTAAAACTGACCAACCCCAGAATGGTTAGATTAAATACACCATATTTCAAATATCTGTCCAGTCATATAGCCAAAGTCAAAGTCAGTGATTAGAAAAACTATTTTGAACAATAAGCCCATGGCTCTGCAGCTCTTCTCTATACATTTCCTCCCTTTGAACTTTTCTTTCCCCTCCTCTTTGTTCTAATTTCAGTCTTTCAAGGGTTTCTCTATTTTCCCCAGGTTAAAAAATCCACCTTGCTATCAAGATGGAACTGACTGATAGCTGACCCTCTAGCAGATTTTCGGAGTTTAGAGATTGCACAGGAGGAGTTTGCCCATCTTTCTCCTGTGGAGCAACTAGTATATTTGAATTGCCTACTTCTGGTTGTTAGTGCAATGTCTTACCCACTAGACCACAAGCCTTTCTATGTACTTTCTTATTAGATCTTATTTTTCAGTTCCAAAAAGTCTCATGGTTAGAAATATAAGTGAAACACTCCTAAAGATACAATAAAAGAAGATCTGTAAACCTTTTATTTGTATATTAGGGATGCAAACACAATTAAGAATACAAATTTTGCTTTCAGAATTATTTCTCTGCTACATTCCCATTTCAAAGATAAGGGGGGGAAAAGTATAACATCAGACTTATATAAATGATATAGCTTGTTCAGCTTATTGCATAGTTAAGATATTGTGCAAGTTAAATGCAAATTACTATGCAAGCTAAAATAATTGCAAAATTAAAATATTCCTTATATATTTTAATAAGAACTTGAATAAGGTGATTAAATCACAAAACTATTTTTATGCAGCTTTGAAATGTTATTGTGGTAGAAATTGTGTCTACATATATGAGGTTTAGAAATCCAAGATCATTGTATGAAAGTGTATCCTTTATTTTAAATCTATGCTGTTTCTCCAAATTTTATCTGTAATTTTTCTCCCTTTTTAAGCCATGATTTTGTTGCCTGTTCAAACATTTAATCTTCAAAAATCTTGGAAAATTATATTCAAGTAGTCCATCTTGTGTATAAAAGATCTAATCAGAATAATTGTCTCTTATCTGTTTTGTATAATAGCATGCATTCGAGACAATTGCTAGCTCCTAAAATGCCTCACCTGATATTAGTTAGCTTTCTCCTGATATGAATAGCTGGGCCAGGCCACCGCCTTTAATGATTAATCTGGAAAAATACTACAGACACAAGAAGGAAGTTATGATGGCTTAGCACCTGAGAAACAAGTATTTCTCATTAGTGTTCCCTTCCATGAACAATTTGAATTGTAGCTTTGATTAGTAAAAATATTACAATTATTATAGAAATGTTTATTCCTCTCTGAAATGTCCACCTAAGGTGGGTTAAAAGAGTTTCTTTGAAGTAAGATAATATTGTAGAAAATAAAAATCTTTAAAAATATATAATGTTATATGTTGAGGAAAGTTTTCTTAAATTTGCAGGAGCACGAACTAGTGTGGGCATTGATCAATGATGATTAATTTTATAAAACCTAGTATATGGGAATGATCACATGAAACACAAATGTGTGAAATATAATCTACGTGAATGAAACACAGTTTATATAAATTTTTATGTAAAGAAATATAATTTTTAAGTCATTACAATGTATTTTGTTATAGTGCTCTTATGTTAGAAATCTAACAAATTATTTTGAACAACGTATACAGCCCAGTAGATACAATAAAATAACTGATAACTTGGAATATTAAAGCTAAATTAGAATAATAATGTAGACAGTTAATCTTAATTAACCAATGATGAATCATAATAAGCAAAAGGAAAATATGACTCCTATTTAATCATTGGCCTTACTTTCTTGTAACAGAGGGTCCTTCTGCTTCTTAACTTTCAAAAATTTTTCATATGTAATGTATTGTTAAAGAGCGAAGGTAATATTTACTCTTTAGTGGCATATGAAGGAATCCTAGTAACCAACAATTAAGCAGTTGATTGTTAACCTAAAATTTGGTAAAGCTATCTACAATTTTTAAACTTTAAAAAAAGGAGGTCATAAAGGTTGGTGAGAATTTCTTTAAGTTATCTTTAAAGTTCAGAGTAAGTCTAAAGATAATCTGTACTGAGAGAAGCCCTACTATATTGAGTAATTGTTCTTGTATTGTACCATCCTGTTAGAACTGACACAGAGCAGACCCTCCAGTGAGTTTTCAGAGGCAGTAAATCCCATGGAAGGAGATTATCCATCTTTTTCCCACTTAGCAGCCAGTGGATTTGAACTGTTAATGTCATTAGTACCAATCAGAAGTAAAATTTTGTTGAATATATTTTTTAAAAATGTGTAAGCCTGTTGTTGCTGATATCAAATGGACTTTGGCTGTCACAGGACATACCAGAGGAATATGCCTATGTTGTATTTGATTGTGTGGATCATAAGAAATTAAGAAGAGTATTGCTAGGAAAGGTTATTCTTATAAATGTAAACTCTTTCTCAACACCCTTAACTCTTTCATGATGCACTGAACCATTTAATGATACAATTATTTTTCACTTTGAAGTCTGTGTTGCTGTCATGTGGTTTCATTAACATTAGGCCTGCTGAATCAAGTAGCTTCTTAAGGGATGTGTTGTGAAATAGAGATTTTAATACATTTTTTTGTGGAACACATATTTTCCTCTAGATTCTTAGGGTAAAATTATGTGGAACACGTTTGTTCCTCTGGATTCAGAAGGTGGTGTTTGTGGTCCATATATGTCCTTATGGACTGTATCACATCTTACGTCCATTGGCAGAGATGCTAGTGAGAGAGCTAGATCCCTTGATATATATACTGTGTAGTTTAGAGCACCTGAAAGTGCAGCATTTGCATGAACAGGGAATCATCATAAGGAATTCAACTTGAAAATAATGCACAGGAACTGAAATACATTTACAAGGCTTACTTCCCAATTTAAAAATAGTCAAAGAGACTAGATTTTTTTGAAAAATCATACCAGAATGTGTCACCTCATACAATACTATGTAAAAATAGTAACATGCGGCACACCCCCATTTCTTCGGTTTTAAATGGTGCTACTGGACTTCTCTTGGCAGCTTCACACATGTCAGTGGGAAAGCAACTGCTCAATATATCGCAGAGAAGGGACGTGTACGTAGGTGAACTGTATGTGCTGTAGATAATGAAAGGGTTAATTGTGCTATGCGAGAACTAACTCCTAGATAAACCAAGATGTAGTCATTCAAAGAGACTCAGGCAACAGCTTAAAAATTCGTTCCACCATGCTTATTCAATCTGCATTCTGAGCAAGTAATTAAAAATCTGAACTATTTAAAGAAAAACAACATCAGGAGTGGAGGAAGACTCATTAACAACCTCCAATATGCAGATGACACCAACTTATGACTGAAGGGGAAGATCTGAGGCACTTACTAACAAAGATGCAAGAGTACATGTCAACATGAAGAAAATAAAGTCCTTACATCTGGACTAAGAGGGATAACATAATAATAAACAGATGCATTGACAGCGATTATTGCAAGAGGCTTGAGCATGATAGAGATCAGGAGGGCGGCAAAGGAGAGAGCAAGTCCAGATCTGTTTGTTGTTCATGTTGTTGTTGTTATGAGCCGTCGAGTCGTTTCCGACTCATAGCGACCCTATGCACAACAGCCCTAAACCCTGCTCTATCCTGCGCCAACCGCACTGCCTCTGACACACCCATC
>NW_006399772.1:25212817-25256616 GCF_000299155.1 Elephantulus edwardii
TGGCACATAACAACAATAGATAGATAATAAATAGATGATAGATTGATAACAGATAATAAATAGCTAGATAATAAATTGATGATAGATAATAGATAGATAGATGATAGATGGCACATAACAACAATAGACAGATAATAAATAGATGATAGATTGATAATAGATAATAAATACCTAGATAATAGATATTAAATAGATGATATATATAGATAGATAGATAATAGACAGATACTAGATAGATAGATAGATAGATAGATAGATAGATGATAGATAAAAATAGAGAAAGTATATGTATAAGCTGAGTACTTCAAGTTCCTCCTGCAGAGCAGCTGGTAAGTTCAAATTGCTTATCTTTTTATTAACAGTCTAACATTCTACCTACTACTCTACCTACTACACTCCACCAAGGCTCCTCTTAGGTAACTGTTATTAGGTGTCGTTGAATGAATTACAACTCACAGGCACCCTGTGAACGACAGTCAGAACCTCGCCTGGTTCACCATCTTCATGATCACCAGCACACTCAAGTCCGTTGTAATAGTCACTTACCATTTCTCTGAGGATCTTCCTCTCTTTTGCTGTTCCTTTATTTTCCCCATGTAGATGGCTCCTGCCAAGGACTGGAGCCTCATAACACAGGATCAAAGTGTGTGAGATGAAATTTGGCCACCCTTGCCTCTAAGGTGCCACCTGGTTACCCTTCATCCAAGAGAGTTGTGTTTCTTTTTTCTGGCAGACCATGTTTATTCAGAACTCTAGCACCACAATTCAAAGGCCTCAAGCCTCCTTTTTATTAAAGGATAAACCAAATCCACGGCCATCGAGTCTGTTCTGCCTCATAGGGATTCTCTATTGGGTTAACAATACTGTAAATCTTAATGGAAGAAATGGCATCTTTCTCATGCAGAGCAGCCAGTGGATTTGAACCACTAGCCTTCTGGTTGGCAATCAACATATTACTTGCTATAGCACCAGGGCATCTTTCTTATATTAGGAATTAAATATTTATTATTTAGTTATCAGATCAATGTGCCAAACTGTGTGTGTAAACTTTCAGTTATTCCTCTCCACCTTGCACTTGCTATTGCCTCTCGCTGTTCAGTTTCCTCTCATTCATAGCACACATATATGCAGGGCTGAGCAGTGCTCCATGGGGTTTTCAAGGCACCAGCTTCAGGAGCAGATTGCCAAGCTTGCTTCCAACACATCTCTGGGCAGATTTGAACAGCCCACCTTTCAACTGTGTGTGCAAACCACAGCCTCTCATTTTATCCATTTCAAAGACTTCAGCTGGAGCACAGCTGTGGGGGAAATCATGCTGAAAGCTCCAGTGCATTTCACTCACTACCTCTCCTGGTATTGTTTTCCCTGTTCACCTCCTCCATGATTGTGTTCCTATCATTGCTGTTTTTAAATGGTATTGTGGCAAAACAGATTTCACATAAAATGTGCCTTTCTAACCATTTTAAGTGGCAGTTTTCACCTCATACAACCATCTCCTCATCACCCAAACCAGAAAAGCTGCACCTGTTAGTAAGTATCCTATTCAATTCTCCCACCCCTCAAGCCCCAGGAGCCAATCATCAATCTCCTTTCTGTTTCTGTGCATTTGTATATAGGAAGAGTGAGTTCTCGTGGTTTAGTGGTAAGGAAATGTGCTGCCAAATAGTTCAAATCAACTAGTTTCTCTGCATGAGAAAGATAGGCAAGCTCCTCCCCTCCTATTAATTGCTTTTGAAAATTTACTGAAGGATAAGCTATGGTGTGGTTCTGACTTGACAGTGCACAATAACAATGGTAAAACAGCATACTGCACTGAAAACCAAAACGTTGGCAGGTCAAATCTAGCAGGTGCTCCAAAGGAGAAAAAGACAGTCTCCACCCATGAAGATTTACAGCCTTAGAAATCCAATGGAGATTCACTACGAATCAGATTTAATTTGATTTTGAATTTTGGTTCCAGAAACAGTACAACATGCAAGATTTAGAACCTATGTAAGGTGGAAACCTGTCAGAGAAGGAAAATTCCAATATTTTCTATCTAAACTGTGATATAAAAGTGATAAGATTGTGCCGTTGACATCAAGCAGGAGAAGTTTTAAGAAAAAGATGCAATAGTGCCACGTTCTGGCTCTCTCAGATTTTACTGTGGGTCACAGAAGGGAAGTCTTACTACACGCGACCCCTTCCTGCCTGCCTCCTTCACCCAGCATACCATCTTCATGTCTCTTTGTAGCTGGATGGTCTTCTATTGTGTAGATGCCTCACATTTAGTTCTCCATTCACCTGCTGACGGGCACTTTGGTTGTGTCCTTTTGACAGTGGTGAATAATGCTGCCAGGAGCATTGACACTATTATTTTTAATAGAGAAAAGTCCCAGAAGAAAGGAAAAACAGGACAGCTGGCCAAGAGCAGGGAACAGTGAAGGCTCCAGTAGCAAGACCAACTGAAAATGGCATTTAGGAATCATGAGAGGAGCAAGAATTGCCAGATGAGGCATAACTCAAACCAAACCCATCGATGTTGAACCAATGCTGACTCACATGGACCCTGTAGGATAGGGTTTGAATGTCCTATAGAGCCTTCTCTAGGCTGTAACGGGTAGTCTGTTAGGTGAGAATGGATGCAGTATAATGTGTATAATATGCAGTGCATGTTATATTCAGAAAATATGACCTATGCATATGGCGTTAGAAAATCTGCAGCATAAAAACTCTTTAAAGTGTTAAAAGGCAAAAAAATCACTCTGTGCCTCTCTGAAGCCATGGTATTTTCTGCTGTCTTATATGCATGTGAAAGCTGTGGCAGTGCATAAGAGAGACAAAAGAAGATTTGATTCCTTTGAACTGTGGCATTGGCCAAGAATATTGAGTATACCCTGGAAGAATGAACAAATCTGTCTTGGAGGAAATCCAGCCAGAATGTGAGAACATATACTTTGGATGTGTCATCAGGAGAAACCAGGCCCTGGAGGAGGATGTCATGCATAGCAAAGGACAATAAAAAAGAAGAGGACCCTCAAGAAGATGAAGTGACACGGGTAGTAATGATGAGATCAAACACAATGATCGTGAAAATGACACAAGACCAAGGAATATTTTCTCCAGTTGAGTATTTAACTCTTATGGGTCGTTGGAACAAGTTTGAAGACCCTAAATACTGTAAGTTCCTCATAGGTGATGCTCAAGCTGGTTTTCAGAGCTTGTACATTTCACAAGCGATTACTCACCTTTCTTCAGAAGAGCAGCTGGTGTATTTGAACCATCAGCCTTTGGATTGCCAGCACAACTCTTTATCCACTCATCAGCAGAGCTTTCTAAATTATCTTACAGGGATTTTTATTTCTTCTACATTTTGCTCTTTTTCCTGTTTGCCTTCCTTTCAAATCCAACCAAATATTGCCATAGATGTAAATATTTCAATTTTAAACATAAGAACATTTCTACCTTGAATAAGTAACTTGATTTATGCTCTCACTGTATGCAAAGATCACTTCTGTTTCCAATTCGTGAATCTCTAAAATCCCATATGTCTGCTGACTGCAGTACCCCAGCCCTAAGACTGATATAATGCAACTGAACATCGCAGGTATTTACCGTTCTGATGTGCCCTCCAGTTAAACCAGGTCTGTTAGGCAGTACTGGAGAACTTGGATTTTTAAGGGATTACTTAGAGATGAGTATTGAAGTATGCTTTCTAGGTGCTACACACATATTTGGGGATTATATATCTAAAAAGAGCTTTTTATTAGGTGAAACACATGAGTAAAACTTTATTTTCTGACTCTATACAGTTTTACCCTTTAAGATGAACTATTTCCCAAGTCAACACTGAAAGTAGTTAATGGGAAGTAATTGCAACGATCTCTGTGATAAATATAATTTTCCTTTCTAAATTTTTCTTGAGGATGTGATATAAAGTTCAGGCACAGTCTATGCACAGTCTTTTTGAATCTCTACTTAGAGATATCAAGTCAACTGGCATTGAATTGATACATTAGAGAATAAAAATCTAGAGTTGACTGAGCATGACTTTGAAAACAAGATAGAAATTATTGATGATAGAGCAGTTTGGAAATGCAAGGATTACAGAAATAACAGTCTGAAAATAAATTAAGAACATCATCTAACCTTTCATTCAGCACCTGTTGCTACCAAAACCATCAAATTTTAAGTACATCTTCCTCCAACAAGTAAGCTGTTTGTTAGACCTCAAAGGGCATTTTCAGAATTCAGAGTTAATCTTGGTCTCTGACCCAACCATATATCTAGAAATATACTTTAATTGTTGTTGTGTGCCACCAAGTGCCATAGTTGACACTCCAGTGAGTTTTCAGAGTCAGTAAATCACACAAGAAGGATATTCCATCCTTTTCCCACAGAGCAGCTGGTGGATTTGATCCATGTACCTTTGGCATTACAGCACAGCTTCTTAGCAATAGACTACCCACCAGGGCTCTCTAAAAATATGCTTAGAAGAGAAGAAAATCCAATGCTAGACTGCTAAAAACATTAGATAAATACAAGCAAAAGTAAGGTAGAAATTGGCTTACCCATAATAAATGTAACTGTGTTATTTTCTGGGGAATAATTTAACAAGATATATAATAAATGCTTCTCATCTGGACTCTCTCTCCAATTCCCAATAAAACTCATTGCATTAGGAAAATCTGTATAATTGTATATATAGTATCTATTACTATAAAACATAATAAATATTTTAAATGATGAGAGAGTTTCCATCCTATACCTCAGCATCTGAATAGTATGTATTTCATACTATCTAAAATATAATCTTGATACAAACAATGTAAATGTCTTTACAGTTTATCCTCTCACATTGTATGTTCTCAATAAACACAATTTTTTTTCTTTCATTCCTATTTTTCTCCTTTATCACCTCCTTTCCATGAGATCTAGATTTTTATCAAAAGCAGATACTATAATAGTCATCTTATACTCAATACTCTAGTCATTATAAGTTATATTCGCTGACTCTGCAATAAAACGATTGCTGTATTTTTTTTACAAATAGCATATCCATGTAAATAATGTACACATGTAATAGACACAGCTAATGAGAATATATGTTTTAGAGTTCCACTATCACTTGCTCATTCATACACACACATATCGTGTACTATTTCTAGAGGTGAATTTTAGCCTTATTCAATAAATTGAGAATGATAGTGTTGATCACATTTGCATAATAAAACCATGATCAAGAAGTCATGGACCAAAAAAAAAAAAAGAAGTCATGGACCAAGTTTAATAGAACCCAGGAACAAGCGAGTAAACAACTGATAGTGTGCATTTATTCTGAGACAGTTGTAGCAGGCTCTGAGAACCTTGGAGTTCCTTGTAAACAAAACGTATGTCCAGGTATGCAATGACCACGTACTTCCTTCCTGGGTTGGAGCCGATGACCCAAGTGAGGACTGTTTCTGGATGGGAGGCATGATTTCTTCCTGCCCTGCAGATAACACATTGCAGAGCAGAGAAGGAACCTTGCCAGGAGAAGGATGCTTTAGATGCTCCAAGGCAGGATTCTGGAGCCCAACTTCCATGTCAAAATACAGCTAAGATGAAGACTTAACATTAAATCAGTTGGACAAGAGGAGAAAAATGAAAACTGAAGTCAACAACATGAGAAAAAGTATTGGTATAGCCTTCTTCTGAAAATGTCTTGCAGGTTTTGTCATGCAACATTGTTTTCTAGACATAGTATTTGCATAAGAATGTGATGCTTAAAAATAAAGTACAAGTTACAGTTTTTTCTACAGTTAATTAATGAGCTCTGGTGGCCTAGTGGGAAGTAGCTGTGCTGCAATTCCAAAGACATTAAATTCAAATCCACCATTTGCTCCCTGGGAGAAGGACGAGCAATGTCCTTCCGTATAATTTACTGTCTCTGAAAACCTGCCAGAGAGTCGCCTATGAATCGGTTCCAACACACAACAACATATTTTAAATAAAGACATATTTGATTGAATTCAACGTGCCTCCAAAGATAAAAAAATAGGGATCTAAATAGTGAATGGATCATATTTATCCAGCTTTAAAGTAACATAACCTCAATCCCTGGGGCTTGCGTTATGAAAGTCAACAAAAGTTCAGCAATGTGATCATTGTTATTTTATTCAATCTGTTACCTGATGAAATTCTGGGTCTGATTCCACTTGCTAGGAATACAGAATTTTCTGGGTCTTGCTCCAACTACTTTTTGCTCTTGGTCATTACTGCAAAAAAAAAATCTTCAGTACTCTTATTCGTTTGGCAAAATGACAGCACAGAGTCACAAATAAGCTTGTTGCAATCCCGCGGAAGCTATTAGAGCTCTCTGTTACCTCTGCTTTTTCCCCTCTGTGGTTGCTATTAAAGAGTCCGATACATCTAGGGGTGATACGGATTTCACAGTTAGCCTGAGGACATGAATAAATTATTTACTCATCTTAAAAAAAGTACTTTACTTAAAATAACTCTAGGCAACTAAGTGTTATGCTGTTTTTCCATGTTTAATTTTAAATACAAAAAGTCTAACAGGTGCTCCCTGATGTTCCTTGTGGTGTGAGTGGTCCAGGGTGCCCTCATTTGATTGATGTAACATTAATACTGACTTGAGTCTTAAGTAATACATTAAGAATGTGATGCAGTCAGCTTTGCTCACCTTTTTATGTTCTAGATACTTCTAGATATTCTACTTTCTAGATTTCTAGATAAATCTTTAGATCTACAGATTTCAGAACAGGAAGATGGAGCACTCTTTCAGAGACAGAGACCTCTAACTCTATCACAAATGCCTGTGACGGTGGCTAAGAGACAAAGTCCTGGAGATCATGTACTCTACTCAGGAAGGGATTGGGAAAGTAGAGAGTGGATGAAAAGGGAAAGGGGGAAACTCTAAATCACTGCAACAATGGGCTCACTGACTCACTCACAGCAGGGACTGGGAGATGACACAGGGCCGCTGGGGAGGGTTTCATTCCATCCATTGTACATTAGATTGTTAGGAATCAGAGTTATCTATGGCACCTAACAACAACAATACATTGTTGTATTGACTTTGTTATCTTCAAGGCATCTTCATCTTTCTTTGTTATTTAGGGAAAACCCCCCACTGAAACAAAACTCCTTTAGTCAGTAACTCTGTGGTCTTGAGAACTGCTCTAAACGAGTAGTTGGTAGCATTTCTCAGCAGACAGCATACATTTATACTGATCATCAAGCCCCCAGCAGGAATCTTATGAGGAGGGCCTGGAGCTTCATTCAAAATAGTCGAGCCTTCCTGCTTTTGTGGAACTAGTTGGCCCGGCTTTTGCAAAACTGACTCACATTATGCTTTGGGGAAGATGAAAAGGAGTTGAAGGGAAAGGTAGATAATCTTATTTCTGACAAATCAGTCCCTGGCAAATCGATTGTGAATTGTGGCAACTTCATGTTTATCACAGTAGAATATAGTACGTGTGTGTGTGGGAGGGGGGTGGTATTTTAAAGGTATGAAAGCAATATATATTTATTATAGGAAATTTAGAAAATATAGAAGAGATCAATATAAAAAAGTTCATTTGTCATTCTACCATTGAGAAATTTTAGAATGTTTTCTTCTAATATTATATCTATATTTATCTATGTGTATCATGTACATACCCATATACTTAAAAATGAAATTTGGCTTACATATTTTTTTCCTTCAAGCTGATTTTTCCAAAGTAGATTATCAGTCCTGTTTTTCTGAGGTCTCTCTGGATGGACCCTAATATCCAGCCTTTCAGTTAATGGTCCAGCACATTAGATGGCCTGCCCAGGGTCCTCTATTTCTGGCCCAGTGAACAAATAGAAAGTGCTGCTCAAAATCACCTTCTTTTTCTCCCTCTGATAAGAAATAAGCAAGATTCTTCTTTAGTTTAAATGAACTTGTCAGTTCCTTCATGGGATAGATTAGGAGAATCTGAAATACCCACAACTCAAAAAAGCCTTTTCAGGAGATCCATTGATACTTTATCACTTTTGGGGAGTGACATCATGCTTTGTGCTAATTTTGGTTGTAAGGTACCCTGCTTCTTTCATGACATTGCTGTGGTTGAGTTTCTCATGCTTGAGGCGATGATAGGTTCTTGACCTGAAGTCACTGAGTAGAGGTGGACAGAGAGTAGAGGTGGGTGGAGCATGGAGGCAGGCAGAGGGCACAGAACATGGAGGAGGTGGATAGGGGGCGCAGAGCAAGGAAATCCCAAGTCTCTGTAAACTTTCATTAAAATTAAAAAAATGCATGCATACATATATACATAAGCCAGTCTGCCTTTTCTTCCAGCCTACATTACTCTTTCTGGCCAGCCCAGAACACCCAGAGAGTTGAATTCTTCTGTATCAATCCAAGGAATAGTTTATCTCTGAAAAATCTGTCATTAAAAAAGGATAGTTGAAGCCTAATACCTTAACAGGCATTTATAGAACTTGCCAAATAAAATAATTAAAAAGAATGTTTTTATAGTTTTGCCCTCCAGGTATATATTACCAGTTTCAATTATTATACCTTAGATAAAGAGCTGTTTTATAGAAGTGTGTGAGGAAACAAAAGAACTGTTCCCACAGGTCCACTTTGCTTATGAAGACCATGCAAATAACTGGCCCAAGAACCAGACAGCAATGGCCAGGAACTGTACCCAGGCAGAACAAAGAACATCACTTGAGAGACTAGTCAGATGAGAGTGTGTCATTCCAAATGTGTGCCTCCTGGTACCACTGTCAACTTTGCTTTGAAGACCATTTCTATTGGGTTGTGATATTTAGATACAATGTTTTCAAAAGAAGAACCCTGTTGCAGGAATTGAATTCTAACAATATTGGCATCCCAGGGCTGACTGACCTCACATCCATTAAGATGTCAGAGGCCGGGGAAGAGAAGGCTGATCCATCGGAAATGAAAGCTGAAGTGTCACATCAACTTTAGACATGAAGACACCAAAGGGAAGGTGCCATCAAACCGTATTTTAATTGAGTAACAACAGAAATCTGAAAGCATGTCATTTAATATGGGGCCTCGATGCTGCAACCGAATTTAATAAAATATCCCTTTCTGCTTTACAGATCTCAGCCACCATGATTTATCAAAATTAGCTATTGTTGCATGAGGACAAAGGTGAATTATGCAGAAAAAATAAATGGGTGGAGAAAGTAAGAGAATCAGCAACGCTACCAAGGGAGAGGAGACGGCTTGTCTTTAAGTACAACAGCTGAGTCTAGTGGAGGTTCATCTGTGCCCGTTCATTGTCTGTTGATTAGCACCGACCTGATTCTCAATGGTTATTACTTACTTGTTGCTACAAATTATCACCAGGACTCTGTGGTGGGTTACAGATACAAATGCCATTTAAAAGCATTCCTTTCCTTTCTACCTAGAGGAATTGTGAACTTACCAGCAGGTTTTCCCTTTATTCTAAAAGCAGCCATTCTGCTGAGTAAAATAGCTGTTTTTAAGTTCATGCTGAGTTTTCAATGTAATGTGTGATAAGATGTTTATCCTCTCCCTGATTAGCTCACGTTGCATTAATGGGAGTCCTCTGAACAAGGACTCCATGAAGTAGTGAAAACATCATCTTCTCAGGATGCTTTTTTTTTTTTAGGGGAAAAGCTTTTATTCCAGAGAAAAGTCGCCCCTTAACTTCAGCTATCGAAAGTGTCACACTGTTTGTTGTGCTGTCAGTTTCTGTTTTTAAAAATAGTATTGGGGAAGCACAAAAGAACCTTATCAAAATGCTCATAATAAAGATCATAAAGATAAAGGCAAGTTGGGAAGAAGAGATAAAAGCTCAGATAATTTGGCAATCCCCAGTGCCCTGAGTGCAGAACCAATTTTACACATAGCTGGAGTCAGAAGCTGATTTTCTAAAGAGATCTGACATTGTTTTAATTTTTAACACCTGTGTCCTGAGCCCTCATCACCAACACCCTAGATTTATCTTTGCCTCTGTGTGTGTGTATGTGTGTGTGTGTGTGTGTGTGTGTGTGTGTGTGTGTGTGTGCATGCTTACACACTTGGGTATTCCAATTGAAGTTTTGAAGTTAATACCCTCTACTTTTTTAAGTTCATATACTCCTGAAGAGCACAGTGCATTATGAAGATGGTTTAATGTGGCACAGGGTGAATATGGAGCTTTGGTCGCAAAGGACCACACTTCTCCCACAAACCACACCTGGGAGAAAGAAGGAAGCTCTTCTCCAGTGCAATTGACAGTCTGGGAAATCCAGTGAAGGGTCAGGTGTGAGACTCTAACTTGATGGCCGTGAGTTGAGTTTGAGTTGTTGTGTGTATTACAAATGAGAGCAGTTGTATTAACCCGAGATTTAATAGCATGCACATCAGACTGTCTAATAATGTTGTTTGGCCCAGTAATCAAATGAAAATATTTAGCGTCATCTCCTCTCCTCTGTCCATTCAATGAGGAGGTCCACGGCCGTAAACAGCAGAAAGATTTGTAATTCATTTCAACAGTCAGGTCTCAGTGTGGGCTAGTGTCTCTGCAGCTTTTCTGTACCTGATTCCATTTTAGGTTAAGAAATAAGGAAAATGGTTTTGCAACCACACACTTTGTAGGCAACCACAGGCTTCTCACTCTGTCTGTATTCACTCACGCTCTTCAGGGTCTCCAGGGAGCCATTTCCAAGCTAAAACATCCTTCATAATGCTTGGCCTCAAGAGTCAGAGCAATTTGCGCTTATGTTTGTGGAATCCGTCCATCAGTTTGAGAGAGAACAAATTCTGAGGAAAAAGGCAAAGTAGTAAATCATTATCGTACGTCTTCTCCACATGAACACACCAACAAGGTTGAAATAGCACTTCTCAAATGGAAACATCACATTTTGAAGGTTAAATTGGGGTGTTATGATTAGCAGTGGGCATGCTCTTTGAATAATATGGCAATAAGGCTGGGAGCCCACAACTAAAGAGGTGTATAGAATAAAGAGAATTTGCAATTATTTATATCAGTGAAGCAAAGGCTGAAAAATGCCAATCAAAATTTAATCATAATAAAACATCTTCAGTTTATTTTCTATTGATTCAGGATCTTTAACAAACTTTGGGGGGTTCTAATGAAGATTCTCTACACGCATTTTTAAAAGATTGGCTCTGGTAAATAAAGAAAAAGGTTATTTGGTAAAAGTTAAACCATTTAGGTTAAGTGTAATTGCCAGCATCTTTACGCATGCAAGAAATATCTACCTGCAAAATACACTACCCAATTTTCAAGCTTTATTTTCTATGGAAAGCAGGTCCCTAAGAATTCATGGCAGTCAAAAATTCTATATATGACTATATATCTCACACATTTTTTTAATTTGCTCATATACATTTATTTATTCATCAATCAATCACTAGTGGACACCTACCACATGCCTGGCTTTAAAATTATTGTTGTAGAGATAATACAAGGTGATTTGATGGAATTTAAGTAGCATTCTGCCCAGTGATAACACTGTACCTAAAGTAGAAATTTTTCGTTGAGCAGAACTTAACAGATTTTTCTCGCAGCACCAAAAGACACACCGTCACACTTATTTCATTGAAAGTTCTCTTTCTTGTTTTAGGGGACAAAAAATTACCACAGAACATTCTTGTAGAAGCCACCTGATTCCTCATTAGCGAGACCAGGAGAGGACCTTTTATGGAATTCATACTTTATAAAACCTTTTCTATTCTTAAAATGAAGAACAATCTAGAAGAGCGGTGCTCCCACACATTCTCCCCACCTTCACAGAACGTGCATGTGTGCTGGGCCCTCACCGTGTTCAAGTGCTGGAGATGTGAAGATGAATGATAGAGAACCCTGCCCTCAAGTGACCTCTGGAGCTTTCCTGTCATTCCTTGTGATAGTCAGAAAGCCGAGAAGACAGAAGGCTCATCTTCACCCTCACGGGGCATTTTTCTTCTGCTCTTTTATTGAGTTTGTGGCAGCCAAGTTTGACAGGGAATTAAAAAATGCCTTCCATTCAATTATGATCCATCTGCCTCAGAGTAGAATTGTACTCATTGAGATTGTGAATAGCTGATTTTAGGGGGTATGAGGAGGCCTTCTGAAGGGCTTCTTGGTGAACTTAAACTTCCAGCCTTTTGGGTGGTTGGCATACTAGTGTGTTCGCCATTTCTACCACCAATAGAGTTGTTCTTATTAGGTGCCGTCTAGTCAACTCTGACTGATAGTGACCCTCTGGACAATAGATAAACAAAAGAACCTTGTCCTGCTGTGCCCCAGCCTCACAATCTCCACCACGCTCAAACCCAATGTTAGCGACTATACCAATCCATCCCTTGATCTTCCTCTCTTTCCCTGACTCTTAACTTTCTTCAAGTGTGGTAACTTTTGCCAAGGACTGGCAGCCCTGACAGCACCCCCAAAGTATGTGAGATGAAGCATCACCATTCTCCCCTCTAACGACCACTGTGGTCGCAATTCTTCCAAGACAGATAAAAATAAAATAGGAAGCAGTATCTCTGAGAATATAGACTAGTCATCAGAAAAAGAAAAGGGCTAGAAAGACATACAATTCCAGAAGATAATATTTTCATCTCAAAGTATAGTCTCATTTAAGAAAATTATAGTGAAGTCCAAGTATATTGAAATTGCAATCAGACTGCTCCAAAATAATTCAGGAGTGTTGTTCTCAACTAGATGAAGAGAATGAGCATTGTCCTTATTTTGTTGTGTTTTTTTTTTTAAATATGAAGGAGTCATTCTGAAGGGAAAAAACCCAACAAACTAAGGCTGATAAAATCAATGCTTTTTTACAGGCTTCTACTACCTCCCCTTGTCTTTTGCCCTCCTTCCAACACTCCAGCCTTTAGTGTGTTAATATTGTTAAGACATCCAGGCTACAGGCCCCTTGACTTTGTACACTTACTTAGTCCCAGTTACAGTCCCCTGCGTATACAGGTTACTAAATTTTCTCTTTCAGGTACAACAGCTGCTGCTGAGGCTGATAAATTAGCATCTCCATCCATTTCTAAACAGAAGAAAGGACCTTGACTGCTGGGGGTGATTTTAGGTCATCCTGTGAGTACAGAGTTTAAATCACTCACGAAATTAAAATGATCCTCCCAACACCTATTTGCTTATGTATTATTTTAAGGAGATACACAAGCGGACATGATCCTTCTAAGGCTTTAACCTGTGAAAATTAGTCCAAATGGGGAGGAGGGAGCAAATGTCAGGATTTTTTAGATTCTGACACAGAATATCAGATCTTTTTCTCTATTATTGGCTTTCATATTTGTTTTTGTGAGTGTAGTTTATTCACTTATTTAGCAAAAAAAGACCCCAAAGCACAGAGTTTGTTAGAGGGTTTCTGATTAATCTCCTAGTGGATCTTCTGCCTGTACCATGTAGCATCAGGAGAGGAACGCAGAACTCCTGCGACACGGTGGTCCCCAGCGACTCTTTGGGGTTGTCCTCAGTCTGTGTTGAAGTACTTGTGTTTACATAAGTAATAAACTGTTCACTGGCCAAAAAAAGAGCAACTTCTTCCAGACTTATCACATGTCTCTGGCACTGTGAGAATTGGGGCATCCATCCTAGGCATGGCTAATTTCCCCTCTCTGCTTCATGAGAACATTTATTCGTTAATGAAGTTCACGTAAGCAAAAGCTTGGAGGTCTTCGGGGCTCAGCTCATCCTGTGACCTAGAGGCCTTGGTAAGCAGAGCACGTCCTCACGGGGCCTATACATTTAATGTGCTTCACGTGAGAGTACTAGAGTTTGCGGTTTCTCCCAGTGGGGTTAGCCTCCTTTCCTGATGAGCTGGAAAAGAGTAAAAAATCAGAATTGAACACAATTATGTGTCGGATAATAAAAGATGGCTAAGGATCCAAGGAACCCTTGGTGGTTTGGTAGTCACTTCAGCTCCTAACATTAAGGTTGTAGGTTCAAGGCCACCAGCTGCTCCATGGGAGAATGAAGAAACAGTCTTCATCCTTAAAGATTTACAAGTTTAGATAGCCTGTGGATAGTTCCCCTCCTTTCTGGGGGGGGGGGGTGGTGTCGCTGTGAGTCAGAATCAGCTCAGCTGCTATGAATTGGTTTGTTTGTTTGTTTGTGGTTTTAGGACACAAGAGATAATCACTCATGAGGCAGTCAAGAAATTAACTCAATTAGACTTTGTAGAGTAAATCAATAATGTCCTTCCTGCTAATCCTGCCCAGTTTAAAAACAGTTTAATTATAGGTTAGAGCAGAGGTTCTCATACGGTGCCTAGCCTCAGAATCACCTGCAGGAGTTTTTCCAGGCTGATCTCTGTGATCCACCACTCCACTTACCGAGTTCTTCTCATAAACCAACCGGTGCAGGACTTGACTGCTAAAAATATAACAGCCAGTGGTTCAAGTTCACCAGCCACTCCATGAGAGAAAGATGTGGAAGCTTATCTTCCTATGTAAAAATCTCAACTCACTGCCATGCAGTCAGAACCAATTCATGGCTGACCCTACGGTAGGTTTCCAGAGACTGTAAATGACGAGGAAGAGACTGCTCAGTGTTCCCTGGTGGAGTGGCTGGTGAACTCAAACTGCTTGTCTTTGGGTTGACAGTGCAGTTCTTTTCCTCAAGAGCAACCTGGAAAACCCTATGAGGCAATCATTCCCTTCCTGTAAAGTCACCATGAGTTAGAATCCATTCCACAACAATGTGCTTAGGTTCGGGGATGACTTCTGAGCATTTATATTTCTTTTTTTTTTAGCATTTATATTTCTAATAAATTCCAAGGAGATGCTTCTGATGTGAGAATGGGCAACACTTTGAGAAACCTTGGGTTAAAAAAGGATATCTCTTGCGTCCATGGATGAAATCCAGGTGTTTGGTTCCATCAACCCCTATAATAATCTGGGCTTTCTTGATCTCTTCTAATCTTCTTCTATCTACATACCCAAAGCAGAGGAACTAAGAGTGAAATATTGCGACTACATGAACTTCTAGCTTGTTCCACACTTCGCTGTGTGGTACTCTTCTTCCATTATTTAATCTGAACATAATGGAAGTGTAACTAGGTTGCTGTGCTCTGCTGGGCCTTCCCCTCAATCCATTCATGGAAGTCAGTGGTGGTTTTCATTCCCGGTGTCTGCTGACCTCTAGTGGTTGGAATGCCATCCCCTACCCTCTGAGCCAGAATTGATTTTTTTGCAAATTATTGACTAGGGGCTCCGATGACGTAGTCTACTGAGAGTTGAGTTATTTTGGGGAAAATTGGCTATCAAGGACCTCTCCAGAGGGCTAAAGAGAAACAGTCTAGAGACTCAGGTGCTCCTGATCCAGGCCACGGTCTTCTTAATTGTTCGCTATGCTTCTGAGAGACGGACAGTGCCTAAAGACGATAGAAGAATAATTGAAGCCTTTAAGTTGGCGGTGCTGGAGAAGAGCATTAAACATATCATGGGCTTCCAAGAGAACAAACGAGTCTGCTGTGGAGAGGGTGAAACCAGACTGCTTCTTGGAAGAAAGGATTTTGAAGCTCCATCTTGGATAATTTGGGCATACTGCCAGGAGGGATCAGTCTTTGGAAAACGACATGATGCTCACAAAAGTGGAGAGTCGGAGCAGGAGAGGAGAACAGTGGATGAAATGGATTGACACAGGTACTGTGACGGTGGGATCAGATGTGTCAGAGACGGTAATGTTG
Source organism: Elephantulus edwardii (assembly GCF_000299155.1). Taxonomy (NCBI): domain Eukaryota; kingdom Metazoa; phylum Chordata; class Mammalia; order Macroscelidea; family Macroscelididae; genus Elephantulus; species Elephantulus edwardii. Next base: position 25,228,478 of record NW_006399772.1, read on the forward strand.
GCTCATGACAGGGCAAGGTTCAGAGCTGTGGTTTGTAGGGTCGCTGTGAGCATAGCCCACTCAAAAGCACGTTACAACAACTGCTGACCCAAAGGCCAGGCTTCTCTGGGAGTTCAAATCTACCAGTTGCTCCTCTGTAGACGGATGGGCTGTCTCCTCCTGGGTACTGTACAGCATTGCAGTCCTGCTGGAAGGGCAGCTATAGTCAGTTCCAACATGATGACCATGATACAGAGACAAAGAGGAAGAGAAAAACAATAGAAAGACCAAGCACTAGGGGAGGATTTTGGTCTGATGGGGTTGAAAGGGTAGAAGCCCATATTTCATGCTGACCATCAAACTCAGTTTTTCATGAGAGAAAGTAAACACAAAAATATGAGTGTGTTGTTGTGTGTCATCGCTTTGTTTCTGACTCATAAGCACTCCATTGTCTGAGTTGGTAGTGTTGGTATTAAGTGCCATTGAACTGACCATGGCTCATAGCAACTATATGAACAACAGATCTGAATTCTGTCTTATCCTGCCCTCTAACATTGTGTCAATCCAACTAGTTGAGAGTCTTCTTGTTTTTCCCCATCCCCAACTTTCCTGAGCATAATGTCCCACTCCAATGAATAGCCTCTTCTAACAACATGTCCAAAGTACGTGAGATGAAGCTGTATCATCTTGGTCTTTAAGAGAACTCTGGCTATGCCTTCCCCAAGGTATACCTATTTGTTCTTTTGGTAGTCCATGGGATATCCAGTACTCTTCTCTAACACCACATTTCAAAGGCATCAATTCTTCCCTGTCATTCTTATCCATTGGCTAGCTCTCAGTAGCACAGCAAGTGATTGAAATGGCCATGGCCTGATTCACACTGTCCTTAGTCTTGAAACTAACTTCATTCTCCTCAGGAATATGGAGATGTCCCTAACAGAAGACTTTCCCAGTGCAAAGCATCTCCTGACTGCTGGTACCAAGGGTATTGATTGTGGATCCAAGTAAGATGAAATCATTGTCTTGGTTAGGCCTCTCCATCAGATTTCTTACATATATGGATGTTTATGAGAGCAGATTCAGGTCTTCTTCTGTGCAGCTAGTGAGTTGAGTTTGGACTACTAGTCTTTCTGTTAGAAATTTAGCATTTAACTATTGTACTGCCTGGGCTCCTTAACATGGATATTGTTGTTATGTGCTGTTGAATTGAAACCAACTCATAACCAACCCCCCTTTGGTTTTCAGAGGCTGTAAGTCACGCAGATTGTCTATCTCTCCCCCATGGAACAGCTGATAGATTGGAATCGCCTGTCTTTAGTTTGGCTGTCCAGCTCCTACCACTAAGCCACCTAACATGGATATAGTGATTATTTTTTTTCCCCTTTTCCATATTTTATTTGAAAGCTTTCAGCAACTGGCCAAGCTTTCTACTACAGAGAAATCATAGCTGTTAGGACAACTTCCTACAAATTCTAGACAAATCATGTTCTCTAAAAAATCCAACTGTTTTCTCCAGGATTTAGCTTCATAAAACTGCAGGAATTAAAATCTGAAAAAAAAGGAAGCTTTGTATGGTTCCAAAGAAATGCAATTTAAAGGCAGATTTAAGTGAGTACACAATGTAAATCAAAAGTGAAGATAATGACCGTGATTTCAGGGAACATTTAAGTCAGATTAAGTTCCCAATTGAGCTTCTCAATATCCCTGAATATGAACAGAGCTGCCAGAAAATGTGCTGGCTTTAGTATAGTTGATAATTATTAAATCAGTATGCCCATAAACAAAATCTAGAGAACTGCTTTCTCCTCTTGGACAGAAATGACTCAAAGAAAATAGCCTAAAATCTATTCAGTATACCATTTTGTCAGTAATAAATATTTATAATTTTAATTTTTTAAAAGAGGCTTTTAAAAGGAGGAAAAAAGTAGCAAAAAAAAAAAAAAAAGATCATTGGCTCTTCAGCAATTCTTGGCATAGACACAGCCTGAATTCTTGGCACACGGGATGTACAGTAGAATCTGGTTACTTACACTGTTTGATACTCTCCCCTTGTATGATTTCAAATCACACCAAGCCAATCAACAACCCTGCATGCAAAGAAGAACCCTGATCTGCGAAGCTTCTCAATCCTAGGACCTCTCAAAGGTTGATTCCCAAGTCCTTCATCCAAGGTACCTGGGGATGAGTTTGAACCACTAGCTTTTTGGTTAGTAATTGGCAGCTTAATCACTTGTACTACCCAGGGATGCCATATGATTTCAAGGAGACAAACATTAAGTAAAATATAACAATTCAAGCATTGGCCTCAACACTCTTTGTTCCCCTATCATCCTTCGATGCCTCCAAATTCACTAGTATCACACACACATACATGTGAGTGTGATGTCAGTTCCAGCTCATGGTATTTTATGTGTCAGAGTGAAACCACTGTCTAGTGAGATTTCAGTGGCAGTGGCTTTTCTGTTGAAGATCGCCAGGCCTCTTCTGGGGCACCCACAGGTAGATTAAAACATCCAGACTAGCCGTAGTTCTCATTTATTTTCATTGCTATCTAATTGGAACCAGTTTATAACTGACCATCACGGCTTTTCAGAGGCTCTAAATCCTACTGGAGGAAATCTCCCTCATTCTCCCTTAAAGCCCCTAGTGGACTTGAACCCTAGAAAGGTGCCACATTGGGTTTGGAAGCATAACTCCCTATGGTCTATGCCAAGAGAGCTCTCTATATCCATCATTAGCCCAGTGTGTTAACCATTTGCACCACTCAGGGAGTGGCCCCTTGTCACATCTATAAACCTAATCCACTACTGTCAAGTTGTTTCTTGTCAGGAGCCTGGCTAACTTGTAAAGCAAGATTAGCCCTGTACTGTAAAACCAGCAAGACTAACTCCATCTTGGCTAGAACATCTGCTTGGCAGTAAACAACTCAAGGAAGTAGGATGTTAATGAATAAGAGTGACCAAAGGTCTCAGACCTTAGGGAATATAATCTACCAAAACTCTTTGTTTCTTAAAGCACACAATAAGGTATTCTGGAAAACATCTTTGTATTGTACTGAGGTCTGTGAGAGTTAATGTTTGACCTGATAGTCAACATCTCGGATGGAAAAAGATAATGTGATTGTTAGTGCAGATGTGTTTCTAAAACCTATATAGGCTTTTCTATGAATAATAGACAGCACATAACAACAACAACAACATGAATAATAAAATTGCCATTCACCATCAGCAGATAGACTCTCTGTGTCTTCATTTCATCCTCGTCCCTTCTCTCGGCATAACTGTTCGATATAACGGGGCTGGACCCCATTAGTTTCTGATCCCAAACAACTCTCATTCAAGGTTCCAAGCCTTTATATCTTTGGTGGAAGAGATTGCCCATATTTTGTCTGAGTTGCAATTGGATTTGAACCATTGGCCTTTTGGCTTAGGAGTCTCTCTAGTAACTCCCCATGCCATGGATATCGATAGAGAATATAAAAAGTGATACCTCTGCCTAGTGAACCAGAAACTTCTTCACAACAATTAATCTTCCTATCAAGTGCCGGCTGAGCCCACAGTGAAGCAGAGAACCACTGTCCCTCTGGCTGCTTGAGTGCACATTGAGATCCTTTTGGCCAGCAAAAATGCCCTGAAGGGAACATACCCATTGAAGAACGGTTTCTTAAGGAGCGTGGGAGAAGTCTGCTGAAAGACAACAGAGAGGCTGGACTATGTGAGCACAGGTTAAGCACTCAAGGCTCTCCCCTTCAAATGAATAGGCCACTGCCCAGTAACCTGCTCCTCTTTTATCATTGTTTCAAAGCCCTTTCCTGGCAAATTCTTTTAGGATCTCATCAGCTATGTAGCAGAGTGCTTTATTCACTATGACATTTTACTTTATTGGGATGCAGAATGAGGACTTGCTGCTGAAGCTGTGATTTTGAAATGAGAGGATTTATTGCACACATGCACAAAGAAACAGTAGTACCTGGGAAAAAAAATATGTGCCAGCAAACGACCAAGACTTACAATATTAATAAAACAGATTTACCTGTATAATAGACATGAAATATAAATCACCCTAAGGAGTTTGTGGCATATTAACATTGCATGAAACAGCGTTACCTTGGGAGAGAGCTGACTCTCCGTTCCTCTCATCCCACTAGAAATTGTGCAATGATATTCACAAATACTTTACAACTGCTGCTGTGCATATTTTTAAACACACAAGTGTGATTAATCTGTAACTCTTTAACTCTAGAAGTGTGTGATCCAGAATTTTTTCCTCAATTTTCTTTTTTGGATGCTGTATTTTATTTTTCTCTTACTGAGAAGCATTGAGCGGGAGAATTTTATTTTTGCATTTTTCTGCATTTGTGCATGTGCACGTGCACACACACACACATGGCTTTAGTAGAGAGTTGTGCTGCTCTGAGGAAGAAATACGGATGTGGTCCTCCTGTGCAATTTACAACCACTGAAAAACCTACTGCCGTTTCAGCTATGAATCAATTCCTCCTTGACTACAATGAGTCTTCTTCCTTTTATTTACATTATACACCCCCCCACACACACACATATACACACATACATACATATGTTGTTGTTCTTGATTGCCTTTATGTCAAACATACACAACTCATTGCAACCCTACGAACAAAAGGCCTGAATATAACAATCAACACTTATCAAAGTTCATTGAATTTCTGGAGGCATGTTGTTTAGGAAGTGGATGTCACTCCTGCTTCCAAACCTGTCTTAAACAGGGAGCTCCACCAAACACTGTCCACTATGGGTAACCATTATGGAATTTGACACCCAATGGCACAAGGTTCAGCATCACCACAACCCCAGGTTACATCAGTACAGCATATTGACAGAAGAGTGCTGTACCACTTAGAAGACTTTTCCTCCAACAACCAACTTTAAATATAAAGGCCCTCCCCAAGGTCTTGTTGACTCTAAACAGAAAGCTTAAATAAAAAAATGACCAATATTGTATGTTATTATTGTTATGGGCCATTGAGTCGTCTATAAATATGTATACACATATATGTGTGCAATTGAAAACACATACAAAATAATAGTGTATATCATACTTTATATGAGTAATTTCTCAGCTTTGATTCTTTGCAAAGATATCTTACTGTTGGCTCACTTTGTATGTATTTCCATTTCCTCCTTCAATGAGTTACAGTGGACTCAATGATAATCTTCTCTTTGTTTGTTTTAGAAGACTGTACGTATTCCTCAGGAATTACTCCTGAATGTTTTGATATTTATTATTTCTATGATCATCTCACTTACCATTTTTGAAAACCAGTTTTCTGTTGTTTTGTTGTTGTTGTTGTTATCTGCTGCCATGTCAGAACTGACTCGTAGCTTACGACTCAGCAGATTTTTTTAGAGGCTGCATATTGCACTGGCCGAGATTCGAACTGCATGCTTTCTGGTTAGCAGTGCAAACCTTACTACTAGGCCGTCAGAGTTGCTGAATTGTTTTAATTGTTTACACACCATTCTACTTACATCTTGAACTGTTTGAGAAGTTTAAATCTTTGTCTTCTATTAATATTTAATTCCGACTAACAGAAAGCCAGCACTTAGTAAGTACTCATTAAAAACCTTACAATAAAAAGGAAGGAAGGAAGGAATTAATAGAATAGCAGAGTTTAGTGGACAGATGGGAAGGGTCAAGGAATAGGAAAGACTCACTAGGGACTCTAAAAGATGGGGCAATAATAGGCATAGATCAATAATAATTAATTACATAAAATTAAACACATGAATGATATATGAAGCACAATGCAAGTGAGAGATTGTATAAAACCAATATATATGAGTGAAATACAGTGTAAGCAGGTTATTGTATTGAAACCAATAAAAAGGGTTGTTTATTTTAAAAAATTCAGTGACTACTTTAATCACAGTTTCTTTGGTTACTCTAGAAGCACCTGAGAATAATCCTTAGATTTTGTTTGTTTGTTTGCTAATATTTTTCTTGCTGTTTCATTTTTGTTTTAATACAAAGCTTATGGTGAAATGTAATATCTGAGTATTAATAATTGTCTTAACTATATTCTATGATCTGATTGGCAATTTATAACCTTGGATTTGTTTGTTTGTTTGCTAATGTTTTTCTTGATGTTTCATTTTTTAAATACAAAGCTTATGGTGAAATGTAATATCTGAATATTAATGATTGCCTTGACTATATTGCTATGACCTGACTGACAATTTCTAAGAGACCTTCTATATATTGTTCTAGTAATTCCCCTTATGTCTATATTAATTACTTTTCTCCTCCTAGCCCTCTGATTTCTTAAAGGGACTTTGAAAAAGTATACATTTTAGTGGCATGTTTGTTGAATTTTCTTACAGTGTGTAAGTCCCTGACAATAGGGTACACCTCCAGAGAATTGTAACTGGAATCTTCTGAGGTAAGAGTTCGTTCCAAACTTACATAATGTCATGAGTAACTCGAAAACTCTACAAGAGGAAGAATATAAATGGCCCTGGTGAATCACAGAGGAGAGGCGTTGCAATCATAGGTACTGGGATAAGACAGTAAAAGAGGGACAACCATCACACCCTTAAATTACAGCATGCTAGTGACAGAAACAGTGCTAAAGAGCTCATCCTCCCACACAGGGACCCACCCTCACCCTAACAGTTCACCCCTAGGAGTCAGGGTAGGGGTGGAGGTGGGGGGAGCACATCACTGCCTTATTTCCAGCTCAGAATTAAATTAATCTTATCTATGCATAACAATATATCAAGATTGCAGGAAGAACAAAATGGGATCTGTAGGATACATGTGAGCAAATAATTAGCTACACAGTTTCTTATAATATCTTCCCTCGAATGATTCTTTCCATTGGAAATAATGGTCTATGTCCTATGGTGAAACAGATTGAGTCAGCTGTTTTCGAAGTTTTTCTTCTGATAAATGTGTACTCTATAAGCAGTGTAATTTGGGCCTTAAATTCTTATTTCTTTATTTTACAATTGTGTGTCCTCTTGAAATAGCTACTCTCCCTGCCCATGTCAAGTCAGCCTTACCAGTGAGAAAGAAAATGCAAATATCTAGGAAGCCATTATATGCACAGTATACAGAAGACAAAAGGAGGAAGCTGGTCCCAATATCATACCAAGATCCTTTGATTTATGAATTATCTAAGCAAGTGGACGGTTGATAGGTGATATAGCTACAGTTCACAGACGAAACCTATTTTTTTTACATTGTTATTGTTGTTGTTAGGTGCTGTCAAGTACAACTCACAGCAACTTAGGAATCACAGATCTGAACCCCGTCCTATCCTGTGCCAAGCTCATCATTACCAACATGCTGAGCTGATTGCACCAGCCACTGTGTCAATCCACCTGGTAAAGGGTCTTCCTCTCAGTCATTATCCCTCTGCCTTCCCAAGTATGATGTCCCTCTCCAAGGAATAGCCCGTCCTAGCAAAATACACAAAGGATGTGAGAGGAAGCTTTATTAACTTAGCCTCAAGGAGCACTCTGGCTGCACCTTCTCCAAGACATATCTGTTTGTTCTTTTGGAAGTAAATGGGATATTCAGTGTATTTCTCCACCACCAGTGTTCAAAGGCTTCAGTTCTTCTTCTGTCATCCTTGTTCATTATCCAGTTCTCAGATGCAGGGCAATTGACTGAAAAGACCTAGTCACCGGTTTTATACATATATAAAACAACAAGAAAGTTTACTCAAAACTAGAATCACCAATTATAAAGACATGATTAAGGTGCACAACTTTATTCTTTGGTGAGGAGATAATTTGCAGCTCAAATATAAGCAAAATTTTGGTTTTCTAATACTCTAATTTCACATTGATAAATATCATAATATTATAATAACTATTGTCAAATGCCACTGAACTAGTTACAACTTGTGATGACCATCTGTGCAACAGGAAAAAAGCCAAAGCCAACAGGACAATACCACTAACATGCTGTCGAGTCCTATTCGAACTCACAATTGATTCTATGACTGAGCCCATTGCTGCGGCCCTGTCTCAACTTATTTAAGGTTTCCCACTTTTAGCTAACTTTCTACTTTTCTAAGCAGAAAGATGGAAGATGAAAGAACACAAAGAAGACCCTGAGCAAGATGAATTGACACAATGACTGTAACGACAGGTCAAAGCATCTCAGAGATCATGAGGATGGAACAGGTTAGGGCAAACATTGTTCATATCTGCTGTTAATAAGGTCATTATGACTCAGAGTTCACTTGACGGCATCTAAAAATATTAGCAAAATGTTCTTCTCCAGGGACTAGTCCCTTCTAATAGTATATCCAAAGTGTGACACACAAAGTCTTATCATCTTCCCTTTAAGGAACATTCTAGCTACATGCTATGCTTCCAAAGCATATTTATTGATTTTTATGGAAATCTATGGTATATGGCAATTATTCCTTTAGGGAAATCATGATATATTCAATATTCAATATTCTTCACCATGATAACTAAAAGGCACCCATTTTTCTTTAGCCTTCCTTATTCTTTGTCCAACTCTCACATGCATATGAGGTAATTGAAAATACCATGGCTTGAGTCAGGCAAACCTTAACCCTTAAGGGAAATCTTCATTTTTATAACATTTTTAGGAGGATTCTTTCAAGATATTTATCCAATATATTACGTTATTTGAATTCTTGACTGCTCTTTCAATGGATAGTGACTGTAGATCCTAGTGAAATGAAATCATTGACAACTTCAGTCTTTTCTCTGTTTATCATGATTTGTTCCAGTTGTGAACATTAGTTTATTTATGGTGAGCTATAATCCATACTGAGGGCTGTAGAACTGGTTCATGAGTAAGTGCCAGAGGTCCTATTCAGTTTCAGTAAGCAACCTTGTGTCAACTGCATGTTGTAAGATGTTAGTGATTCTTCCTCCAGTCCTAATGCTATATTCTTCAATAGTCAACCTTTCTCAGATTATTTGTTTGTTTAGTTTACAGGTTGAGTAGGTATGATAAAAAGTTATTCCTCTCTCTCTCTCTCTCTCTCTCATACACATACACACACACACACACACACACACACTCACTCACTGTTTTCCTGATTTTAGACTACACAAAATCTTTTCTAATTGGGCAATAGCCTTTTGGTTTATGACAGGTTCCTCAAGAATAAAATTGTCTTCTTGTATTTCCACTGTCTGTAATGTTAGTCAAAATTAGTTTTGATCCACACAATATAAGATCTTTATATAGCCATTTTGATAGTCTCAACTTTAGCTAAAGATTTATCATCAATATTGTTCATTCTATGTCCTCTTCTGATTTCATTTTGAATTGCTTGTAGGTCTCTGTAGGTGAACATATTGCTATAATATCTTAGAATTATCTTCAGCAAAAGTTTACGTGCATGTAGTATTAGTGTTTTAGTTCAGAAATTTCTGTTCTGTTGGATCACCATTTGTTAAAATGGGTCTATATGTGGATTTCTTCCAGTAGGTTGACCAAGCAGTTATCTTTCACATTTCCTAGCATTGACAAGTCCCATGTTAAAATCTATTTGCCTACATGTCCCAGTTGATAATCCATCAATACCTAGAGATTTATGTTTTTACCACTGACTTCAATGAACCTTGTACTTCTTTCAGTGTCATTGCTTCTGGATAATATGCTATTTCCAAAGATTGTTGAATGCTTACCAATTGGTTTTGGTCCAATGACCCTGGGTAATTTCTTCCTTCTTTGCTTGATACTTCATGTGTCTTTCAGAATTTCAAAGTTGCAACTTAAGGTTTGGGGGCTTTTTTTGTTGATTGGGTTTGGATTTTTGTTTGTTTTTTTGTTTTTTTTAGTTTGAGAAATGCACCACATATACTTCCACACTGGTGTCTTTGTGTGTGTGTGTGTATATATATATATATATATATATATATATATATATATTCATTCTAACTCTTTTTAGTTTTCGTCAAAATACTGGATCTAATAACTAAAAGTATCTATTTACTATTTCTTTGCCAGTTACTATTTCTTTGCCAAGGAAATATTACTATGTGGCATATTATCTACCAGTAATCCCCAGTGATCACCAGCTTTCTTGAAGAATAGTCAAATTTTCCCATTATGCAGCTGAAAACACAAAGATATAACACAATAGGTACCTTCCTCAAGATCATATGACTGTAAAATACAAAAATGCCCACTCAATGTTGAATATAAGCCATGAACCTTAAAGATGTTGTTTACGCTCGATGTTATATTATTTGTCATGAAAAAATGGCAGTATTTTCTGAACATTTTCAGGCATTGAGTTTGATAGATATAGAAAAGATAGGTAACTCTCATACGGATGTATTGTAAAATATCCAGTCATTCTTCTTGTTTACAGTAGATTCAGATGTAAACCATGGCTGATCGTCCAGGTTTTTAGAGGCAGTAAGTCACTTGGGACTCTATTGCCTATTTATCTCCTGTTGAGCAGCTGGTAGATTTGGAAAAAAGTGCCTTCAGCTCCAGTTCCGTACCCTTAAGCCAACAGAACTCCTTCCAGTCTTTATAGAGCAGAAAATTATCAAATGAAGGACAGCTTTAACATAAAATAAATGATTTAACATTACACTTAAAATAACTTTCGGCAGACCATGCTAGAACTGGAATGACCTTCCTATTTCTCTTCTGAAATCATCATGTGACTTCTTTTCATAAAATAACAATTTCAAGCAAACAGTCCATGTGTGCCAAAACTGTTGGGTCATTCTCAGTTAAAATTCATCATTAATATGGCTGGCTTATAAATAATTCATCATTGATATAAACACTGCTCGTATCCACAGAAAAGTCTTGTTCTCAGGTCCCAGAAATTATTTCAGCAGTCCATATTTTATTACACAAAGCTTTCTACAGATTAATCAGCAGACAGAATTTAAGATATTCAGTAGCTTTAAGGACTACATTTAAAAGACTTGCTACTCGAAGTGGAACGATGAATCAAATTTGATTTAAAATATTTTGCCCTTTAAAAAACCCAATCAAATAATCATGGGGGGAAAGAGACAATAAAGTGTTGGAACTAGTAATTTTTAAAAGCCAACATCATCTTAAATGATGGGGATTTTGCTCCGGTGCAGCCCTTTCTGGGTGCAAGGTCAAAACTTTAATGTGGTAACCAGCATAAGCTAAAATCATTTGTACTTTTTTTAGAAAGAAAGCTTTAGTGTTTGAAATGGATGCAAATGAATGCTAAGACTGGGAAACTCTTGAAGAATTAAATTTAAAAAGCTGTCTTCTAGAAAATCCTGCCTATTGCACTAAAGAAACAGGCCGGGAAATCAAGATTATCAGTTTAAAATACTTCCCTTCCTGAAAATTTCTCTATGATCGGTACCTCTCAGTGTCTCATCTTTAATGTTGAATAATTGCTCTACTCTATTAGAATCATAAATGCTAAATGATAATTGAGAGAGATAATTCTAGTTCAATTTACTAATTTTAGAGATAAAACTAGAGCATGAAGACTCTTTGTTTAACTTGCTTACTGCTATATTTTTTAAATTAAACGAAAAATTTTTTAAAATCCATTAAACTCCTAATGATTGAGGCACTTTTGACTACAGTGACCCCATAGGAGAGAGTAGTACCTGCCTGATAAGGTTTTAAGGTTTTCCAGGTTTTAATCTTTACAGAAACAGACTAGCCCATCTTTTTTTTTTTTAAAGACTAGCCCATCTTTATTCAAGCCCATCTTTATTAAGTGCTGTTGAGTCGAGAATGACTCATAGCCACCTTATGAACAACAGACCTGAATCCTGTCCTATCTCCTGTGTCATCCTCATCAACTCTGACACACTTGAGTTTATTTCTTCAGTTATTATGTCTATCCATCGCTTAAGCCTACCCTCCATCTTTCTAAGAATGATGTTGCTTTCCAAGAAATAGTTCTTAGGATAACAGCTTGTCCAAAACAGAAGAGACCAAGCTTCATCAACTTTTCCTCCAAGGACCACTCTGGCTACACTCTTTCCAGGCAATACTTATTTATTCTTTCAGCTGACCATGTGATACTCAGTACTCTGCTCCAGTACCATAGCTCAAAGGCATCAATTCTTCTTCTACCGTCCTTCTTCACTGGCTGGCTCTGAGATACCCAGCTAGTGATTGAAAAGACCATATACCACCTGAATCAGGCACACCTTCAATTTTACATCAGTTTTCAATTGATATAATTGTTCTTAAATATTCTGGAGAGATTAAGGTTATTAATTAAGAAATTAATTAATTAAAAACATTAAGACATTTTCCCAAGGAGCTGGATTAAAAATTGTCACCAGAGATATCATTGTTGATATCAGATGGATCCTGGCTCAAAGTAAAGAATACCAGGGGGAAAATGTCTATTTATGCTTTATTGACTATGCAAAGGCATTTGACTGCGTGGATCATAATAAATTATAGCTAACATTGAGAAGAATGAGCATTCCAGAACATTTAATTGTGCTCATGCCCAGATCAAAAGGCTGCTGTATGAACAGAGCAGGGAACTCCATGGTTTAAAATGTGGAAAGGTGTGTGTAAGGTTGTTTCCTTTCTCCATTCCTATTTCATCTATATGCTGAGACAGTTATTGGGGAAGCTGGACTCTAAAAATAAAAAAAATGTTGCATCAGGACTTAAAGTACTTGACTCAGGGGCACCTAACAATAACAACAACAACACTTAATTTTGATTGGCCTGTAAGCTAATCATTAATGTGGTTATGGTTATGTCACAATAGGTTTACAAACAGCAAGACTGATTGACAAGTACGATTGTGTCCAAATGATCTATCTTTGGAAACAATTACCTTAAGAGGATATACACACTTTCTAAAGATTGCCAAAAAAGAGTGTTAGGGAGTCCTGTTTTCGGAGTCGGATTTTAGTTTCTTTATTGTTTAGCAGTGACTGTGACCCTATTCTGCATAGGAGTTGACATTGACCAGATTCTTACTCATAATGACCAAAATGTACAATAGAACTAAGTACAGCTCTCCTCACAGTTGATGCTGTGCTTGGGCCAACCGGTGCAGCTACTGTGGAAAATCCATCTCATTCAATGTCTTTGTCTTCCCCACTGACCTTCTACGATATCAAGTAGGATAAAGTAGGGATTGGTTCCTCCTCATGTTGTTGTTTATTACACAACAAGTACTGTCAGGTCAGGGCCAACTGGCAGCTGGATCTCCTGAAGGTCTGCAGAAGCTGTGAATCACACAGGAGGAGAGTGTCTACGTTTCTCCCACAGAGAAGCTGGTGGATTTGAACTGCCTGCCCTTGAATTGACAGCTCAACTCCTGACCTCTAGGCCACTAGAGCTCCCTGCTCATAATATGCCCAAAGCAAGAGAGGAAACTCTCACTCTCCTTGATTATAAGGAACATCCTAGCTGTGTTTATTCCAAGACAGATATATTGGTTTTTCTAGCAGTTCATGGTGTATTCAGTATTGCCATGCATTGTCAAGGCAAACGAAGAGGTGAGAGACCCTATATCCTTGTTTCAAGGACAGCCGTAAAAAGGGAATTAGAGAAAAGAATTAGTGAGTAGGATACAGAATCTTAATAAAATCAGAAGAATGACGATATTCAAGGAGTGTAAGAGAAGACAGGTTAAGGGATAATAATGGTAACTCACAGTGTGCTGACACTTTTCTAAGCATTTATAAAACTTAATCCTCAGATCAATTTTATAAGGTATAACAGTTAACATCCTTATTTTACAAATAAAGAAGCAGATATACAGAAGATTGGACAATTTGTCCAAAGTCACAGATACAGATTTGAATTCAGGCAGTTCAATTTTTTTTTTGTTTCTTTGTTTGTTTTGGCATTAGTAATATTAATATTATTAATAAAAATTACAGACTTTTAATTTCCGTTCATTTATTGTTGCACTTTACTCCCTGCCCACCCCTCCCACCAGTTTGCTCTTCTCTTTGAAAAGTAAAAGAAAAAATCTTTCATTATTATATAATCCCTCACCTCAAGTCCACTCCACTATGCAGTCTTCATTCTGGACTCCTGTCATAACAGCAATACCTAATCATATACCCCTTTTAAACACTTCTCTCCCTCATCTGTTTCAATGCAGTATATAATTGTAAAGCTGACATTCTTTTTTTTATTTTTATTTTTTTTAAAGCTGACATTCTTAAATACAAAGCTACCTGGCTTTTTTGAAAAATTGCTCTCAGGATGCTCATATTTTTTTGACATGAGGGTCTAATTAGATGCCAGTATTATAAACTTGATTAGATATGAAGAACTAGAACTAGGTTCATGAGGCAGATAAAAGGTGCTTTCTTTATTTGAAGGACTTCAAGGTAACTTAGGAGGGGTCAGTGATCTCACTGTTCTGGGCAGCACTGCAGATGTTTCTTTGAGAGCTACCAGCATAGAAGTGGCAAGCGAATAGATGAGTACAGGCAGCTTTTCTTAGAAAAGAGAACAGTTTAGTGAGAGAGAATTTTTTTATTTTATTTTAAGAACATGTACATTTAGGATAGACAGCAGAAATTAAAAAGTAACAGTGACTGAGATAGGAAAAAGATGATTGAGATAGAGGAGTTCAGAAAGGAAAGAAAATACTGTATTTTAAAAAGGGATGAGTTACTACCTACACTCATGTTGTACTGCTTTAAGCCTTTATTCTAGCCACATTGCTTTTAATTCTGAATCTTCTTAGTCTATTCTCCAACATGTCATGACTATAGTAACGTATAAATGATCTTTAATATCTTGCTATAATCCTCCAGATGAGGTCCAAATTTGTTAATATGCTGTCATAAATGATCTGACATGTTTTCTCTACCTCTATATTCAAGCTGAACTTCACTACCTACATTGATTCAAATACTCCAAGCATGTTCCTGCATCTCAACCTTTGCAAGAATTGTTGCCTCTCCCTGGAATTCTGCTCTCTTGTGATTTATAGCCTCGGGTACCCAATGTATGATTAGCCATGAGCTGATTGAGACTGGACGGAAATAAAGCAATGGGAAAGAGAAAATGGAAAAGACATGGGGAGGACTGGAGAGAGGAGAGACACAGAGACTGAGAAAAAGAGAGAAGGAAAGGAAGTATTGCTATTATTATTTATCTTTGAGTCAGTGTCAATTCATAGTGACCCTAACTGGAAATTTAAAACAAAGATCAAAGCAGAGGAAAATCACATTCTTGTAACTTTCTCTCTGTAAGTTTCCGCTTTGTTTATAAAAGGACAGAGTGAGCTTCTTTTTCCTGTGAACTGCCTCAGGTGATCTCCCAACATGGTTCACTACTCGCTTGACCCGGAAAACCCCACAAAATCATGCAAATCAAGAGGCTCAAATCTCCGGGTCCATTTTAAGAACACCCGAGAAACTGCCCAGGCCATCAAGGGTATGCATATCCGGAAAGCCACCAAGTATCTGAAAGATGTCACTTTGCAAAAGCAGTGTGTGCCCTTCCGACGATAATGGTGAAGTTGGTAGGTGTGCCCAGGCCAAACAGTGGGGTTGGACACAGGGTCGGTGGCCCAAAAAGAGTGCCGAGTTTTTGCTGCATATGCTTAAAAACGCCGAAAGTAATGCTGAACTTAAGGGTTTAGATGTTGATTCTCTGGTCATTGAGCACATCCAGGTGAACAAAGCTCCCAAGATACGCTGCCGCATATACAGAGCTCCCCCTGCCATATTGAGATGATCCTTACTGAAAAGGAACAGATTGTTCCTAAACCAGAAGAGGAGGTTGCCCAGAAGAAGAAGATCTCCCCGAAGAAACTGAAGAAACAAAAACCTATGGCTCGAGAATAAATAAGTCATTAAATAAAATTAAAACTTTAAAGCTGAAAAAAAAAAAGAACAGATTGAACAACTGATGCCCACTGGTGTGGGGTTGATTCAGATTCATGATGACCCCATTCCTAATGGGGTTCCTGAGGCTTCGATATAAAAACATCGACGAAGGAGACTGTCAGCTCTCCCTATGGGAATAGCTGGCTGATTAGCAGTCCAACATGTAGCTAACTATTCCATCACACAGAATTATTGAGAAAGATCAAAAGAGACAGTCAAGCTGAAGATATTGTTAAGAACAAAACATATAGATGATCTGTGCTAGATTGTCATCATTTTTGTTTTTGTCAGTCATTCCTGGTAAAAACTGATGCCGTGGCTACAGGTGGTTTTACGAGCAGCTTGAGACAGCAATATGATATTCTCTTTACACAAAACTCTTTCTTGCTGACCTGGGATTTCCCGTCTACAGTCTGACAGCATCCATCAGTCAGAGGAGTCCCTGGAGAAAACCACAGTAGTTGCCCATGAATTAATGACTGGTTACTAAGAGCTTGCTTCAACAGATTAGAGATGTTTGATTAATAAAGATACCACTTAGCAAGGACATGAATGTGTATCCTTCTGTAATACAAGTCTTCGTAGATAGAATATAATAGAAGTAGACTTTAAAAACTTCAAAATTAACCCAGCTCTTTTGGGATTCCCACATAAATTCACTTGTTTCAAAGTTTTAGCTTAGAATGTGATATATAGCTGTTAGAAAAACTAAAACAAATTCCAGGGAAGATTCCCTTCATTTGTTGATCGGCATTTGGGCTGTTTTCATTTTCTTGCTATTGTGAAAAATGCAGCTATGAAGATAGTTGTACACATGTTCATTTCCGTCTCAGTTCTCTTCTTGGGTATATTCCTAGAATTGCAATACTGCAGTCCTATGGTATCACTGTTTTTGAGCTTTTTTGAGGAAGTGACTGCCTTCTAGAATGACCAAACCATTTTACAATCCCGCCAGCAGTGCATGAGAGCTCCAGTGTCTCCACAACCTCTCTAACATGATTTGCTTGCTGTTCTGTTAAATTTTGCTACAGCTACTGGAGTGAGGGTACATAGGGTTTTCGGGGGCCTGCTATTTCAAATGTGGATGTCCAATCCTTCATCCTAGTCTGTCTTAATCTGATTGAGAGAAGTATCAGACAGACTAGCGTTTTACAGAAAAGTGAAAGATATATCCCTTATTGTGGAATTAATCATTTGTATCAGTGTTGTCCCTGTCCTTGGCACATGTGTCTTTACCCACTTATTTCCCTGCTCCACCATCCGCCAAGATATCCATCCACTTTTACCCACTCCCTTCAACATACATCTCCCATTGTCCCGCCCTTAATCAGATAGCAAGGATTCTGAGGCTCCATCTAAAATACTTTGGACATGTTGTAAGGAGGGACTGGTCCATGGCAAGGGACATCATGCTTGGTAGGATGGAGGGACAGCGCAGGAGGGGAAGGCCCTCTATGAGGTGGATTGATTCAGTGACTGGGGTATTCAGGATGGGTGTATCAGAGATGGTGCGATTGGCACAGGACAGAGCAGAGTTTAGGGCTGTTGTACATAGGGTCTCTATGAGTCACAAGTGACTTGACGGCACATAACAACAACAACTGGAGTGAGATGGTATCTCATTGTGGTTTGGATTTGCATCTCCCTGACTGCCAGTGATTTTGAGCATTTCTTCATGTACTTGTTAACCATCTGTATTTCTTATTTTGTGAAGTCTTTTCCTTTTTGCCATTTTGTAATTGGGTTATCAATCTTTTTTTTTTTAAATCCCCGTAGTAGTCTATAACATTTCATTATAAGGCCCTTGTCTGAGCTATCATTGCCAAATGTTTTCTTCCCCAGTCTGTAAGTTTTCGTTTCACCCTGTTGGAAAAAGTTTTAACGTATATCATCAATTTTTTCCTGTCCTCATTGTGTTCTTCTGGCTGTATCTGCAAGCCCATTTATTTCATAGGCTAGGGCTTCTAGAGTTGGTCTCATTTTGTCTCTTATCCTTTTGGTTTGGGGTTTTACCCCTAGCTAGGGTAGATTGTTCTAACTCAATGGCTTGCTCTCAACTGGATTTTGCTTATTGATGCCTGTGCTCAAAGTTTCCAAGTTGAACAGAGGATCCTTAACCAAGCTTGTTTCCTCAAAGAACTGGTTTGATAGGGATGGGAAAATCAGAGATTGGCTATATAAAAGGGAGACAAAAGGCATGAGACATCAAGTAGCGGGCTGATATGCTTTCATGG
Organism: Elephantulus edwardii; assembly: GCF_000299155.1. Lineage (NCBI taxonomy): Eukaryota > Metazoa > Chordata > Mammalia > Macroscelidea > Macroscelididae > Elephantulus > Elephantulus edwardii. The sequence goes on from NW_006399772.1 coordinate 25,246,524, forward strand.
ACGTAGTTGTTGGTTGGGATGATTGTCAGGGTAGAAAACCCACAATATAAATGAATGAAATAAAATAGAAATTAAAGACTGCATGGAACATAATTCATGAAAAACAATGTATATGAATTATAACAATATTAATTAAAAAACTTCAAGGGAACTGATGTGTCTTTAAAAAAGCATGAGAAACATCAAGAATTGTCTAACTATCCTTAGCTATTAACATATACCTTTAACATCTGGATCTCAATTCTTTTTTATCTAACAATTACCTAAGATTTATTTTAAAATGTAGAATTTGTGTTGTCATTGCTGGAAATTTTGAGTCATTTTCAGATTCAGAACTCAGGAATTTGATTCTGATAGAAGTTTAACTGAGTTTATCTTTTAGAAATCCTCTCTACAAAATGTGCCCATGTTTGTTTTTCTCTGACTTACGAAAGATGTTATATTGTTTTTATCATTATACTTAATATATTTTTTAACATGTGGATTCACATAGAATAATATTTGTAGATATTTGCAGTCAGGGAGTTCTCGTTTTCAAAAACTCATGCTCATACTCAATTTAAGTTTTAAAGTTAGATGGAGTGTGTTGTTTTGGGTTTTCTTTGGGTTGGTTTGCTTTTGGGTTTTTTTGTTGGTGGTGATTTTTTGTTTGTTTGTTTTTCATTTTATCACAGAATATAGAGAACTAATAATGCTTTCATGTACTGGTTTCACATTATGAGGATTGCCTTAGAAGGTAATAGGAGTAAAAGACCTGCTGGGATTTGAGTGTATCTGTTCTGCCATAGACATAGTAGGACAATCCATCAGGTGAGGTCCATGTGTAAAACCCCCCTTTGTGTTTCTTAAAAAAAGAATTTGCTGTGAATAAATCATTGAATGTACACAATTCAGTAATTCTCTCTTCAGCGTCATGTCTATCATCATGTCCATACTTTCTGACTACTATTCTTTCCAACTTTTGCATTCCAGTCATCAAAAATTATTAATGCATCTTGATTGCATGTTTGATCAATCTCAGATTGCAGAAGTTGGTAGATATCCTCTAGTTCCTTTTCATTTACTTTAGTTGTTGGTGCATATGTTTGCATGATAGTTGTGTTAACCACAAGGCCTTCCTTGTATGTGTATGGATAACATCCTTTCACTCACAACATTGTACTGTAGGGTAGGTGACCTTGCACAACTGCAGTGACCTAGTGCAGGGCACCTTCTAGCTGTTGGCCATGTGGTGTGAATTTGTGTAAAAAGATAACACTGAAACCTCTCTAACATGCTTTACAATTTGAAAGCTATAAAAATTCCATAAATCTTATATCATTTTCATTTCCAATAATCAATTTTTTCACCTCTGACTTTGTTTGCTGATTTGGAAATAACTAGGAAATTTGTTTAAAAATAAATAAATGAATAAAACATTTCCTTTGTATAATTTACATATTATCTATAGTAACCTATAACAGAAAAGCCACAGGAATTAATGGAATACCAATTGACATCACCAAACAGATGCTGCCCTAGACATGCTCACCAAGTTATGCCAAGAAATCTAGAAGACAACTGCCTCCTGGCTTACTGACTGGTAGAGATCCATATTTATTCCCATTTAAAAAAATTATGACCCCAAAGAGTGTAAAACCTAATGAACAATATTTCTAATGACACATGCAAGCAAAATCCTGATAAAGATTATCCAAAAATTACTGTAACAGTCAGAAAAATCAAAGGATGAATTGCACTAGGAAAAATCTGTCAAGGACCTCTCCAGAGTGCTAAAAACCATTGACATCAGTCTAGAGACTAAGATACTCCTAAGCCAGGCCTTGAACTTGGCAAGTACTTACTATGCATCAGAGAGCTGGACAAAGACTAAGGATGACAGAAGAAGAATTGATGCCTTTGATAAGAGAGATGCAAATCAAAACCAAAATGTAACTCTAGTGTCAGTGGCAAAGTTTAACAGGACAGCAAGTAATAAATGTTGAAAAGGATGTGGAACTCTTATTTATTGTTGGTGAGATTGTAAAATGATACACTCATTCTGGAAGGCAGTTTGACATTTCCTCAAAAAGCTGAACATAAAAATTCCATATGACCCAGTTAGCTATTCCACTGCTTGGAATATACTTCAAGAAAATGAGAACTGAGGCACAGAAGGAGACTTGTACAACATGTTCATAGCAGCATTATTCACCATTGCTAGAACATGGAAACAGCCCATATGTCCATCCACAATGAAATGAATTGAAAAATGATGGTAAAAATTCATCCCCATGATGGAATACCCTGCAGCACACAAGAGCAATGATTTTGTAAGTCACTCCCTAACTTGGAAGGGACTGGAGAACATTGTGCTAAGTGAACTAACTCAGTCCCATAATCATTAATACTGTATAAGACCATTGTTGTAAAATGTATATGAGGATCCAAGTAGGGGAGGATGGGAGCAGAGGGGTGAGAATGGGTCGAGGTGAGGTGGGGGGATTATTCATAGGATTGCACACTTTGATGGGTGGAGGGAGAGGTGGTTAAGGGAAAGGGGGGAAATCTAGTGCTAAAAACAATGTATATAAACTTTCTAAGTAAACCTGTATGAAATTAAAAATGTATTTTCAGTTTAAAAAGAAAAATGCCTTTGAATTATGTTGTTGGAGAAGAGTCTTGAACACACCATGGACTGAAAGAAAATAAATAGTTCTGTCTTGGAGAGGGTGAAACCAAGTCTCTGCTTGGAGGTTAGGATTTTGAAGCTTCATCTCACATCATGCTCAGAAGGGTGGAGGGGCAGCGTAGGAGAGGTAGACTCCAGATAAAATGGATTGATTCAGTAAAGGGGACAACAGAGGTAGGTGTGTCAGAGAGTCAGTGATACTGGCTCAGCACAGAGCAGGCTCAGACCTGTTGTACATAATAAGGTCACTATGAGTCACAGGTGACTCAACAGCATATAACAACAGCAACATAACAAAAAAGAGAATGAGAATGTTGAAAGAAAAAAAATGTTCTAGGACTTTACCATTACCAGGAAAGGTAATGTTAACAAGACCTTGCCAAGCTTCCATATATTGTCAGATACCATTGAGTCAGTTGTGACTCACAGAAATGTTATGCACAACTGAAATAAATTCTGCTGACTCCTACACCGTCCACACAATCTCTACTGCATTCCAGTCCATTGTTGCAAGCACTATGCCAATCCATCTCATTAAGGGTTTCTGCTCTTTTGCTGATTTTATACTTTACTAAGTACAATGTCTGTCTGCAATAAGTAGCCCTTTTTGATAATGTGCCTAAAGTATCAATTATTAATCTAGATATGCTAACAGATTTTTTTAAAAAAAATTAAAAGCATGGGGAAGTCTTTTCCTACAGTGTCCTTTCTTTCTATATTTTTTTAAAAGCATATTTTTGCAGAAAACCTGGAGTGATTTGCAAAACTCAGCTGTTCTCCCAGACTTAAAAGTCCATGTTTGAGTTGCAAGAGTTTAACGTTCAGAAATCTTGTCAGGATTGACAATGATTAATAAACATTCACATCATATAACACAAGAATAACACCTGCATTCTCTTATTCAGTAAATAGCTTAAAATTAAGGATACACAGACCACATTAATTTCTGTAAGTAGCTTGTGGTGATGCTGGACAGGAAGGGATTCTGGGAATTTCTGGGTCAGAAGAAAGGATCTTGCTCGAGGAGTTGTAAGGTTTTTCTATAGCTTGCATGTGTATTTTAATCAACAGAATAAAAATTTGTCATAAATCTTCTATCTCGAGAAAGTAGAGTTTTCCATGGATGATAAGTGTGGGAGTAATTGGGGAAAAGACCATGGCCTTACACATTACTCTAAATTATGGCCTTACACATTACTCTAAATTATGGCCTTACACATTACTCTAAAATATCTGTGGTATCATAGTCTAAATATTAACTTATATGTTTTACAATATTTGTATCATCTGTTTAGAATTACCATTATGGTTTTAAAAGATTCACTGTGAGATCCAGAGGAAAAACAATCAATTAGGCAGCACAATGAGAGAAAGAGAGAGAGAGAGAGAGATTAATTGGCCTTGTTGGTTATCACCTAATTTATATCGACTCATAGCAATTCTATTTAACATGCTTGACTATATACATAACAAGCTTTATATATGTGTGCTTGTGTGTGTGTATACATGCAATAAAAATACACACATGCACACAAAATTACATATACAACACACATGCACATACAATCCGTGCATATACAAAACAACAGCAAAACATCATGAGTATATGAAAATTCTATTTTATTAGAAGTAGTCTAGTTTCCAGATACATTTTCCATTATGTTTTTACTATCGGTTTTCCTCTTGATGTTTTAATTATTCATTTTTGTTCTTAAGGAGTCCTATGCAAATACACTTGAATATAGTTATACTCATAACTAAACCTGTGGCAATGGATTAAACTTCCCATCTACTTGTGGAGTTTATGATTATACTTTACTAATGAGTCCATTGAAACATAGTGAACACTTTTTGTATGATTCTTTTGTGCATTTTTAGCAAACAGGATATGATTATTTATAATATTACATAGCTCTAGTCTGGAGGTAAGGTGTATCGCGGTTCACTCACAGCCTCTGGTTTCTCTGTTGGAGCAAGTTGGATAATCTCCTCACAAGGTATTTATAATCACTTAAAATCTACCAAGAGATCAGCTATGAGTTGATTCCAATGCAGCAGCATGTAACAACACCATTTTAAGTCTTATTTCTCAAAACATGAAAATATTGCAAAAGAATTCCATATTCCTATTCTGCTCTCTGTTCAAAGATAATTTGAACTAATCCTCTTATTAACTCTTCAGCAATTGAAATGATTGTTAAGTTGCATTGAAATAACCAGACTTCTCTGCTTTATAAAGCACCCAAAATTAATATTATCTTACCCTGCTCTAACTTCCCATTCTGTAGACAGACATAAGTAATTGTATGTATTTAATATAATTTTCCCGTAATCTAAAATCTCAACATAAATGATATTTGATTTTTATTTGTTACCACGTACTCCTCCACTTGATACAAATGACTGCTTCAGGTGTATTTATTGTTTTGAACTCCTATCTATTATTTGAAAAATAGTTTGAGAGGAAAAGAAATTTTCTACAATTCAGAACTCAAAAGTTATTTGTTTCAAGCTAGACATGTTATATTTTTTTCCAAATAGACTTAATAAAAACTCAAGCTACAGTTCTCTCTTCAAAAGAATAATACAGTAGAATGCTTTCTGAATTTTAGCTCCCTAGTTGAGCACACCCCATAACCCTCTACCATCATTTGGCTTTATAAGTAAATGTTTTCGGAGAAACTTAATTTTTTTTTAAAATAAGCATATACTTTTTTTTCTTCCCAGAATAAAACATTGCTTCCTGACATGATAATTGTACTATAAAACATCTTCATAAAGATTTATATTTCTGCCTGCAAAGCTGGATACAGATTTTAAATCTTACATATCAACATTATGCAGTGTGGGTGCCAGCATACCAATTAAATAGACCAAAAGTTTAGGGAGTAAAATGAAAGTTTGTAAATGAGTTCACTATCTCTATCAATGAGCCATTTAAACACGCAATCCTTTCACCTTTTCTGCTAGTTATCAGTGATGCATGCGATAACCTTTCATGTAAGCAATATATGCACAAAAATTAATTTCTCTTCCTTAGTTGTGCTCTTAGTAATAGACACACGGGAGAATGGTTTACCCACACCAGCTTCCAATTTAAAGTGTTGCTTATGAGCCTCTACTCAACTTAATTACAGGCACCAAAACCCACCCCATTGTCGTCAAGTAATTTCTGACTCTTCAAAGTATAGCATACAATATAAAGGCTCCACTGAGTTTGCAAAGATGTAATCTTTAGAGAAACAGACTTTTCTTTCTTTCATAGATTGACTAGTGGATTTGAACAGCTAACATTTCCAAAAGCAGATAAGAACTTAACCACTGCATCCCCAAAGTTCCCTCCATAAGTTGAAAAATTAATAAAATGACTGAAGCAGACAGTAAAGTAGGCCTTTCTTCACTCTAATGATTAATATTGTAGTAAATCATAAAGTAAGAATGTGAAACATAAAATTTTGCAGGATTTTGGCAGTCAAAATGCTGAGTTTCTAATGTTAGAAGTCTTTTGATGATTCCTTTTTTATATTTAGTAAAAAATAAAAAAATATTACCAGTGATTTGATTTTTTAAAAATGAAATAATAAAGAACAAAATGTTCTTGAACTTCACACAATTCAACTGAAGAATTCTGTGAAGAAATGAGAAATTAATGGTTTTAATTCCTTTCAAGATGCTGTAGTTATGTGCCGTTGAGTTGGAACCAACCTAATGCTGACCCTCCAGCAGGTTTTCAGAGGCAGTAAATTGTACACGAGGTGATTGCCATATTTCTCCTGTGGAGCAGCTGATAGATTGGAATCACATGCCTTCAGGATTGCAGCACAGTTTCTTATCACTAGGCCACCAAAGCTCTCAAGATATATTTGTATTTTATTTTAGGACGATGATTTTATGAAATCAAACCTCATGATTTTTAAAAATGTCACTTTTGTGATGCTTTAATCCTACAACTATTGCTTTAAAGTAAAATTAAAACACTCAGAATTAGTGCTGAAGGAAGGTATAGCATGTGGATTCAGAGGTCAGGCTTCCTGACTTCTACTAAAGAGGTCTGATGGCCTAGTACTAAGTTACGCTGCCAACCCAAAGGCAGGCAGTTCTAATTCTCCACGAAAAAGAGATGAACAATCTTTTCATGTGATATACGCCTGTGACAACCTGCTGGAGAGCCAGCTATGAGTTATTTCCAACTCAGTGCCTCATATCAACCATTTCTATTGTGTTACTTTGAGCAAGTTCTGTAAGTTCTCTGTATGTCGGTTCCTTTATCAATAAAATGTAGGTAACTGGCAGTCTCCACCCATTCAGTTAGCTGCCTCTGAAAACCCACCAGAGCGTCAGCTATAGACCAGTTCTGACTCTACAGTAAACAACAACAACCTACTTTAGAGGTTTGTGAGGAGAGTAAAATTTTAAAATATATGGAACCAAATAAAACTTATTAACATCAGAACTCATAGGTGACCCTCCAGTGGGATCTCAAAGGCTGGTGGTTTCAAACTGCCTGACTTTGGGTTAGCAGTACAACTCGGCCACCAGAGCTCCCTATAAAGGTAAAAATTATTCAGTAGCACATATATGTAATAATTGTGTTGACTATGTGAAGACATTTTACTGTGTGGCTCATAATAAATTACAGAGGACATTGAGAAGAATGAGTAATCAAAAACTGTGCTCATGTGAAAACTGCACATAGACCAAGAACAAGACCTGACCATTTAAACAGAATAAAGGGATACTAAACGTTTAAAAATTAGGGAAAGTGTGTGTTAGGATTGTATCTTTTCACATACTTATTCAATCTGTATGCTGAGCAAATAATCTAAGTAACTGGACAATAAGCTTGTAGTGGTGAGAATTGCGCAGGATAGGACAAGGTTTAGAGTTATGGTTCACAGGGTCGCTAAGGGTCATTCTTAATTTGATGGCATCTAACAACAACAGTGATTTCCTTTTATTTATTTTTTTTTTAAATTTAGTGTGTGTGTGTGTGTGTGTGTGTGTACCATCAAATCAGATCTGACTGGTACAGGAGGAGATTTACCCTCCTTCTCCAGTAGAGCATCTGGTGGATTTGAACCACCCACCTCTGGGATTACAGTGCAGCTTTTGGATACTAGGCCACCAGAGCCCCCTAACAGTGGTTTCTTGATTGTCTCTTTTTGCATACAAATTAAGCATAATCTCTACAGTGGTTTCTCTCTTTTGGGGGAACGGTCACCACCCAGCACAAAATTACAATTTACAGAGGAATCTAGAAGATATTCCAACTGCCTATAATAGTCTCTCTGCTTCTTCCTCCTCTCTCCTTACCAACACTCTGTTCCTACCACATCAACCAGGAAAAAAAGAAAATTTAAAAAACAAAACAAAAAAACCCTACAACAAATTGCCTTTGGCAAACAAAGCAATCCTCAATCTCATTGCTAGTTTATGACTCCACCTCTTCGCTGACCCTCAGTTGGATTTATTTCTAAGACTGTGAACAACACAAGAGGAAATTGCCCCTCTTTCTTCTTTGAGGTACTGGATTCCAACATCAGAGAAGCACCACCTTTGCGTTGAAACTTCCTATTCACAGTGCCTTAAATTAGGGTCTTAAAACAAATTACTGTTGCAAAAGAAAGTGTCTACATTTTTGCTGACTGTAAATCTGCAAGATGTTACTTTTAAAAGCATTTTTGTTTGGAGAAAAATATTGACATTGGGGGACTTTTCTGAATTCCATTTGGTCTAAAAGGAAGTTCGCAGTGATGAATACATTTTTTTCATGTCTTTGTTAATATAAGTTTAACTTTAATTTTTTTCTTAAAAATAAAGAAAAATAAAAAAGAAAAATATGCACTGTAATATTATACAAATAAAGTACACATCAAAAGTTTTTAGCAAACTCCTCCCCCATCCATTGGCTTATGCATATTATGCACATTATGTGATATTTTATATATATATATATATATACACACACACACACACATTATTTACACAGTCATATGCAGAAAAGAGGGTCATTTTTGCTTAAATTATCTTCCTAGATTTTTTTCCAGAAGTGTATTAGCTCTCAAAAATGATTCTGTAAACTGTTTATAAATTGAAATTCTAACACAGAGGACAGTTGAGGTTGATTTGTAATTGAATTGCAACCTGCACAGGGCCACAAAGTGACAGGTTGATTGAGCTGTAATGGAGACAGGGGACCTTTCAGATGGGATTGATCTTCATTTGACAAATGCTAATGATGGCTGAAAAAAGATAAATGAAGCCCTCCAAGCCCTGACCCTGTTAGGTAATACATTAAGGATACTGTATTCGGAAAAGTGTCAGTCTTTCTCTCTGTGTATTAATTAATGTGCTTCCTGCTGCTTAGGTCTTGTAAATAATTTGTTTGTTAGAACCTAATTTTATACTATCAGTACAATATAAAAAAATTAGGCCTCTGAAAATTAGCAGTTTGACACTGGGGATAGTTGATATTTCCCCTTTCTTTTAACATTTCCATTTTATAAAGTATTTGTTTGGCTCTAGTATTTTTTTTTCTTAATCCCTTTCTATACTGATTAATTCTCACTGACTTTCGTGAGATACATCTATCAAAATACAAAAACAAAGCAAAGTTGCTAGCAAATCGATTCCCACTTAAGAAACCGTGTGTGTGTCAAAATAGAACTATGCCCCGTAGGCTGATTTTTCAGGATGGTATCATCAGCTCTTTTCTCTGAAGTGACTCAGGGTAGACTGGAACCTCTGACATTTGGGTCAGCAGCTCAGAGCCTCAACCCTTTGTAACTTCAATCCATGTGGAAATTACATGTTACCTTTCTTGTTGCAAATCCAGCCCAAAGTTTCAAACATTCCTTGTTTTCATTTTAACTTTATTTATATTTTATATAGCTTCTTCTAACATCACTTTCCTCTTCAGATTTCTTTAAATTCCGATCATCAGGTACTATTTCATTCACAGCCATTGTATGAATATTGGTACTAGGACTGAGCGTGGGCTTTTCTGTGAGATGTCCAAGGTGATGTGTACAGTTGGTATGTCTTCACTATGCTTTCTGTTAGTTATTTTAAAAAGATTTTTAAAAAATGCCACTGGGATATAAGTGTCAAGGCTACTTATATTCTGAAACTCCCACAACACTGCCTCGGTATCTCTCTCCTCTTCATTTCTGTGACTATAATTCCTCCTGTTGGCTCCATTAGCCATGCTCACACTTGACCTGCAAGTTTCAACAAAACAGACCTTGAGTCTCTCTTCATAACCAACCATGTGCTGGTATTTATGATAGAGTTGAAATTCAGGTTTGGGATCCTAAACCCAGCATTTTTTCCTAGCCCAGAATGGAATATGTATATATAGTTTTTATTTGTCTAATGTACACTGTTGTGCATAGGGTTTTCAGAGGCCTGCTATTTCAGAAG
>NW_006399772.1:25258386-25288537 GCF_000299155.1 Elephantulus edwardii
GAGTTGATGCCTTTGAGCTTTGGTGTTAGAGAAGAGTGTTGAGGGTACCATGGACGACTAAGAAAACAAACAGATTCATCCTGGAGAGGGTTAAACCAGGCTACTCCTTGGAGGAAAGAATTCCGAGGCTTCATCTACTTTGGTCATGTTATAAGGAGAGACCGGTCCTAGGAGAGGGACATCATGCTTGGGAGGGTGGAGTGCAGGCAGAGGAGGGGAAGCCCCTTGGGAGGTGGATTGATTCAGTGACTGGGGTGATCGGTATGAGTGTGTCAGAGACAATGAAATTGGCACAGGACAGAGCAGAGTTTAGAGCTGTCATACATAGGGTCACTATGAGTCGCAAGAGACTTGACAGCACATAACAACAACAACAATGTAACCTGTTAAATTGTAGGGGGGAAATGCTGAAATAGGATAAGAGAAAAAAGAATAGAGAAAGTAAAGGATTTGGCTTAATAAAGAATTAAAATTTAAATGAGAATGAAACACTCTAAAGGGAACCTTACCTTAATGTGCCCACAATTCTTCACGCTCTGGGCCTTGCACAGAGTAGTCATTCGCTATGGGTTAATAAAAGGAAGGAAAGGAGAGGGGGAAAGATAAAGTAAGAGTCTGATACTTCTTGGAATCAGATTATGGAAAAAAGACAGACTAGATTTCCATACCACTCTCAGAGCAACCCAAGAAAATATGAGCAGAGACCAATTTAGGTTTTTATCTTGCATAAAGCATCATGGCTTGAAACTACTCCTGTGGGGCTCTTTGCATGTTAAACATTTGTCTTCTTTTATAAAACTGCATAACTCCTCCTCAACGAACCATCTTCTACAGTTCATAGCACTGTACACATCTGGCTAAGGAAAACCATCTATGCTGTTTAAAATTTAGGGGAAAAAAAAACTCCCAACAAACCATGACCCACTATTCTGTTGTTAGGTGTCGTCAGGATCTGAGCATCACCTTATCCTATCACATCCTCATGATATCAATCATGTTCAAGCCCATTCTCATGCTCACAATGTCAGTCTATCGCTTTGAGGGTGTTCCTCTTTTCTGATGACCCTCTACCTTTTCCAGAGTTTCCAAATACTGGTCCCTTCCAACAAGGCTAAAATAGTTAAGATGACGTTTCACCATCTGTGCCTCTAAGAGCACTCCAGTTGCACTTTCTTCAAAACATATTTGTTTATTCTTTGGCAATCTATGAGGTAATCAGTGTTCTTCTCCCACACCGTAATTTAAAGAGGTCAGCAGGAAGAACACAAGTAAACAGAAACACAGAGCTTTCTAACTGGGATTCCCGCCCCACCCCACCCCCAGCTTTATCTTTGGAATCAACTTCTATTGATGTTATTTATCTGATTTATGTTTTTCTGTGTATCAGTCCATACACTAAAAGATGGTTCTGCTGATTTTTACCAAGCTTAAGGAGAAGTCCAAGATGGAGATAATGCTTGACTTTTCCCATTAGAATGATTGCTACTTTTTTCTCAGTTAAAATACAGTCCATTGATTGCTTAAACAATGGGCAAAGGCCATCTGTTCAGAAAAGATTTTCTTACATTAACATGACAGTAGCACATTCTTAGGTTGCATGGTATGTAGGATGGGACCAGAGAGAGTATTTAAAAGACAGTTCCTTCTCTCCCATTAGTCCTGGCAGAAATAATGTGTAAAGTGCACTTTGTAGAGCCATGGTTTTCATGAGGTTTATTACTTTTAAAAATTCCTTATATGTATCAAACAATCCACTGCATTACTCAGCGCAACATATTGTGACGATCCTTTGCAAGTTGTGAATTCAGGAACTTGTGAACCTGGTCTTTACCACCAGCCTAATAGTCTGAAACGGAAACTGAGATATAGCCTAATAATTACACATGCAGGGACAGGCACATGCATGCTCACACACAAAAGGTTCTTTTTGAAAAAATACTATTGCCCTTTTTGTTGGTGTAACAATTAGATTTTAGCATGAAACGTTTTCTGGTTATGATAAGACGTGATGTGCTGGTTATGTCGTTAGTGGTGACAGAGCCTGTTCCAGCTCTGCGGGCCCCTGTTGAGGATAGAGCGATATTCTGCTCAATCCTGTACCATCCACCCCATCACTGGCCTCCTTGAGTTCCATGTTGTAGCCAATATGTCAATCTCTCTGCCTCGAATCCTTTCTCCTGTTCGTTTATTCTCTACTTTCCCAAGCCTGAGATGACTCAACTCACTGCGGTCAAGTCAGATCCAGCTCATGGTTGATCTTTCAGTGAGTTTTCAGAAACTGTAGATAGCACAAGAGGGGACTGGCCATATTTTCCTTGAGGAGCGACTGGTGGATTTAAACCACGTGTTTTGGGGGCTGGCAGTGTTACTCCTTACTCACTAGGCCATCAGAGCTCCTTATCCCATGCCCAAAGGCCACAAAATGAAGCTTCACCAACCTTGCTTCCAAGGAACATTCTGACTGTGCTTCTTTCAGAACAGTTTTGTTTGTCAGTATAAGAATATTATATAGATTATTTTGTTGCTAGTTGCTCTCATAAAATCAGTTCATATCGACTTTGTTCATGATAAGGCCAGATTTATGTGGTCCATTGAGTTTCTACAGGGAGGTTTTGCTAGGTAGAAATAATAAGCTATCAAACTAAAGGTTGGTGGTTTAAATCTACCCAGTGATGATATGGAAACAAAGATCTAGCAATCTGCTTCCATAAAGATGGCAGGCAAGAATCACAATTGGCTCAATGGCAATGGGTTAGTTAGCCAGGTCCTTTCTTCCTAGTGCACCTGAGATGCATCCTCTACCACCTGTTGAGTATCTCAGCACCATACCAGTCCCCACAGACAGATGAATAGTTGCTACATAATGAACTGGCCACAATGTAATCAAGGCCTTCTCTGTGAAATGTAAGAATTCTACCACTGCAACACCAATACCCTCTTTATAGACGTTCAGAGTAAAGTGACAATCTCCTCGATTATACATCTTTAATGTAATCTTTAAAAACTAAAGATTAAAAGATTTTAAAGAGGTAGAGTACTTTTTACCTTCTGTGGTGCCTAACTTCAGGTAAGTATAAAATGCCTACAAATCACTCATTTTGCATTGCTTCACTTTCTTTAGTTTTGTTCAGTATCCCATACTATCAATCAGGCTTCAGATGTACCTGCAAAATGCATATTGGAAATGAACATCTAGCATTTTCCTTTCTGTTTGACTGAGATTTTTGAGTCTCTACCAGAAATGGAGGAAGAAAAATTTCCAGCTATTTAATTTTCAACTGTTTAAATTTCCCATAGGATTTCAAACTGAAATGAGGCCTCTTCCCAAAACAGTATTTTAACCATTTGCATTTTCCCCTGGTTTATTTGACAGCTAACAACTGTCCTCTATGTCTCTAAAGTAGCTGCTTCTCCTAGAAATCTGTTGTTGTATACCTTTGATAATTACTGACCCATTGCAGACCGTGCACTTGGTTTTCAGAGGCAGTAAATCAAATGGTAGAATGTTACCCTTTATTCTAATACAGAGAAGTTGATGGATTTGAACCACATGCCTTCAGAATTGCAGCTCAGCTGCTTACCACCAGGCCACCAGAGCTCCCCTCCTCAGAGTCTTGTTGATGTTATGTGCCATCCATTGGACACTGACTCATCACAACTCTATGTACAATAGCACATATGCTCTATTTTGCGCCAATTTCATTGTCTACCTCCATTCCCCCAGTAACTGAGTCAATCCATCTCATCCAGGGTCTTTCTCTTTTACATTGTCCTTTCATCTCATCCAGGGTCTTCTTCTCTCTCTCTCCACCCTTCCAAGCACGATGTCCCTCTCCAAGGACTGGTTCCTCCTGGCAACATGCCCAAAGTATGTCTGAAAGCATTTCAAAATCCTTGCCTCCAAGGAGCAAGTTTCACTTTCTCCAGGATGGACCTTTTTTTTTCCCCTTGACTGTCCATGTTCAATACTCTTCTCAAAGAGAATCAAAGGCATTGGTTGTTCTTCTATCATCCTTAGTCATTGACCAGCTTTGTGATGCATTGCAAGTAATAGTGAAGACCACAGCATCTAGGAGCCCCTAATTTTCCTAACAAGTGAGGGGAAAGGGTTTGAAAAATTAGTATTTGGAAGAAAATATTAATGAAGGCCATTTGCTGCTGCTGATTTAAGAATTTGGAAAACACAAGAACAGTTTGTGTGTGTGTGTGTGTGTGTAAAAGTCTGCCAGAAGTATAGAAAGGTAAGATTTGCATGCTAGATTCTGTCCTCAAATCCTAACTTACTGTTTATTCAAACAAGATAGCAGAAATTTAATAAGACAACAAATTTAGAATAGTCCCCTTTGCTAAGTTACAGTAGAGAATTTACTCTGAAACTACATCAGGGAAACTTTGAGTCTTGGACAAACTGTTGTTGTGTTGTTGTTAAGTGCCGTCAAGTCGCAGGCGACTCAAGCTACCCTATGAAGGAGAGTCCTCAATGCTTGGGTGTCATTCATCCTCTCTCCAGGTTCATAGGGTTTCCTGAGGTAAACTGTTACAGAAGTGGATGCTACTCCTCATTCCAAGCTTGTTTTAATCAGGGAGCTCCACCCCACTCTCTGTCCGCATTGGGTAACCAGTGTCTCTTAGCATTGCAGCCAGTAATGAGACACTCTTTTATATAGAAACCTTTATTTCTTGGCCAAGGGTTGTCGTCTTCCTACAAAAATGAGAGAACAATTCCTGGACAAATACCATCTTAAATTTCTTTGTGTATACCCTTCTCATCTTTAAAGAACATAAATTCTGGCCTGAAAAGTACTTGTGTGTTATTTGAGTGCTAGTCTCTGTCTTTGTGGCCCTGTGTTACTATGAAGCCATTGATGAAAGGCAAAGTTGAAGATCCTTGTGTGATGTGCCATCGAGTCATCTGTGACTCATAGCAACCCTATGTGCAACAGCTCTCAACCCTGACCTATTCTGAGCCAATTGGATTGTCTCTGACACACCTACCTCCATTGCTCCAGTTACTCTGTCAATCTATCTCATCTGATGTCTTTCTTTCCTGCTCTGTTCCTCTACCCTTCCAAGCATGATGTTCTTCTCCAAGGACTGGTCCCTTCTGACCATGTGCCCAAAGTAAGTGAGATGATGGAGCTTCCAATCCTAGCCTCCAAGGAGACACTTCGTTTCACCTTCTGTAAGACAGACTTGTTTGTTCTCTTAGGAGTCCATGGTGTGTTCAATCTTCTTCTTAGCAACACTACTAAAAGGCATCAATTCTTCTTCTGTCATCCTTAGCCTTTTGAAGATATTTTTTAGAAAGAGAAAGAAAGAAATCCCATTAAATGGATTTTAGGAAAAGTTAAAGACCCTTGGCATTTTCTTACTATTTCACTAGATAGACACCGGATACTATTTGTAATTTTACATCATATAATTTAATAGTGAATTTATAAAAATGGCATCATTTACAGTTGCTCACAGGCAGTTAAGCTCAGATCACTTAAAAAGCTGAAGGATGGCCTTTTCATTGAGTCCAAGATAAGTAAATTGTGGATGCGCCTTGACCATCCCCAGAAAAGTATCTTGAATATACTGAAATACTTGTCATCTCTCAAGCCGTGCAGTTTGTGTGTGGAAAAAAAAAAGGAGAATTAGAAATAGCAGTTACAACAGGTAAATAGGTACAAAAGAAGGGAAAAACGAAAACAGAAAGGTATGTTTCCAGCTTTTCTATGAAGATGGCACCAAAAGCAAAGAAGGAAGTCCCTGCCCCTCTCAAAACTGAAGCCAAAGCAAAGGCGTGAAAAGCCAAGGAGGCATCCTGAAAGGCAGCCACAAAAGAAAAAGAAGATCCACACGTCACCCACCTTCCAGCGGCCTAAGACATGGAGTCTCCGAAGGCAGCCCACAGAAGAGCGCCCCCAGGAGAAACAAGGTTGACCACTATGCCATCATCACATTTCCCCTGACCACTGAGTCAGCCACGAAGAAGATAGAAGATGACAACACACTTGTATTCATTGTGGATGTCAAGGCTAACAAGCACCAAATTAAACAAACTATAAAGAAGCTCTATGACAATTGATATGCCAAGGTCAACATTTTGATTAGGCCTGATGGAGAGAAGAAGGCCTATGTTCAACTTGCTCCTGACTATGATGTTTTGGGTGTTGCTAACAAAATTGAGATCATCTAAACTGAGTAAAGCTGGCTAATTCTATATACACATGTTATTCTTCTCACTAAAAAAAAAAAAGAGAGAGAGAGAGAGAGGTGTCCAATAATGTCATTGGTTATAATATCTGATTTTTTTAAGGAAAAAAAGGAGCCATATTTTAAAAAATGATATGAACCTCTAATATTTAATAAGAGGTGTGCAGAAAAGAACAAGTGTAAGAAAACTAAGAGAAAGTAATCAAAATCTTTTCAATGGGTAGTTCCCAAGCATGTTGTACTTTGAAATCACATAGGGAATATTAAAAATATAAATGCCGAAGCCCTTTCCACAGAAAATATTTTTTATTGGACTAGGGTGTGGTCTGCTCAGTGGATATTTTAAGATTTCCCAGGTGATTCCAATGTTTAGTCAGGAATAAAATTACCGGACTAGAGGGATCTTCTCCACTCTCATCCAGTTAGCTTTTGCAACTTCAACAAAAACAAATGATTTATAGGCAGTTGATCCTGGGGCAACTCTGTAAAATGTTTTTTATAGCTTCTTTTCTTACATTTTAGAAATACCTTGCATTTTATTACTTGTAAATTAAGCCTTAAAGATTTGGGAATTGTGAGGGTGTGCCCCTTCTTTTTTGTTCCTAATTGTTGTTGTTGTTGTGTACTGAAGAGTCAGAACCTACCCGTAGCTGCCCCTCCAGTGGGTATTCAGAGAGTAAATCACGCAAGAGTTGATTGCCCACCTCTGTTCATCTTTCTTCTGTGGAGCATCTGGTGGGTTCGAACTGCATACATTTGGAGATTTAAAACTGATATCTCCTCAAAAAGGCGTTTTACAAAATGATTCATAGTACTCAAAATCTGTCCTCCTTGCTGTTTGCTGCTTGTCTTAGTGTCTTCCTGGTGTGCCTGTATCATAAATTCCAAAGAGAACGCACAGTTCTGGAGGTTAATAGTTTAAATATGGTCTCAGTGTCCATGAGCTTCTTGTCGGAAGCCCTGGTGATCTTCCCTTTACATCCATCTTCTCCATTAGGTGCCCCTGTCAGTGTTTAATCTTCTCTCTTTATCACCCAGAAATGATTAGGTTTGGGACTCACCTACTTTGTGACAGTTTCAGAAAGAAGTTACTATTTTCAAACAGCATTAGACGCACAAAGGAAAGTGTTAGTAACTGAACCTATTTTTTAGGTGAGTACAATTCAATGAGTATAATTAACAAACCCCACTTCTTATTGTTGCCAGGTGTCTTCGAAGCCACTAGGACTCATAGTGACCGCCGAAGAACAGCTCTGAAGCTTGTCCCTCCTGTGTCATCCTCACATCACTGATAAATTCAAGCCCGTTGATCAAGCCACTCTATCTATCCATCTTGTTAAAGGTCTTCCCTTCTCTCTGACTCTACACCTTTCCTGAGCATTAGGTCTTTTTCCAAAAACTAGACCACTTTGACAATTTACCAACGTTTCACCATCTTTGCTTCTAAGAAGGACCTTGGTTGTACTTTCCTCTAAAACAGACTTGTTGGTTCTTTTGCCAGTCCATTTACATCTTAGAGACTCACAACAAATCAGAATCTGTGCTCCTGTTTAATCTTCAGACTCCCGCTGTGCTGATTGGGGTGGAAAAGTGAGGTGATTCTGGTTACCCTCTCTGATTAGGTATACTCTTCACTCACAGGCCTTTAGAATAATGTTTTCTCTAGCTCTACAGCCCAACATCCTTATTTCTAAAATGAGTAAGTTTGAAAAAGCCCCATTGTAAGTTCTTCACAACTTTCAGATTATACATTTCACTTATTCGCACCTTAGGGAATTTCTTTCATTTTATGAATACATATGTAGGTATAAGTTTGCTGTAAAATGAGGGTCATGATACCAACAAAACTTTCTATCCTGATTGTCTCACAGTTTTTATCATGGCTAATTATGAAAGCATCATGCTTCTGTGAAAAACAGAATCATCATCAAGAAAAGCCTATAAACACACTTACCTCACTAACCAAAAATTTACTATCTTCTTTCCCTCTTTCCTAAGAATTATATAGATGAAGCAAGTAATTGACTGGCATGTCCAAGAGCAGCAATATTTATGATAGCAAGGACAGATAAAAGGATAAAATAAATGAATTAAAAAGTAATACTTTTACTTTTTCTACCAACAATTAATAATAACTATCTGGGAAATCTCTTTGTTCATTCATATTTATAAAAAATATTTTTCAGCAAGATGAAACTTTAAAGTAAAATATTTTAATCATGGTACAATGTACCATCACACAAATCTATTCAGCTCTTGAAACTTCTCTTAAGCATTTCCATTGTTTCTAGTATTTTTTTATTCCTAAATAACATTATGAGAAACAATCTTTATGTATCTCTTATTATCCATAATTATTTCCTTGGGCTAAATTCAATGGGGTGATGAATGGTAAAAGTGTGAACATTTTTAAAATTTTTATTCACATTACTGACCTGGTATTCCAAAATTTTGTTTTGCTTCTTCCATCTTTTTAAAATTCCTGTAGCAACATGTAAAGTATACCAGATTTGCTTCTAAATCTTATCTCCTAATTGTTCTGCTCTTCTGGAGAATAATTGGGAGGATTCTTCTCCTGTGATATTTACAATGTCCGGAAACCCACTGGAGGGTCAGCAATGAGTGAATTCTAACTCTGTGGCACATAATAATAACATTCTTAGGGAAATACAGACATTAAGAGGGCTGGACAGTGACTAGGGAGGATAGAAGGAGAGTTGATGCCTTTGAGCTTTGGTGCTGGAGAAGGGTATTGAATATACCATGCACTGCTGGAAGAACAAATGAGTTCTTCCTAGGTAGGGTGAGACCACACTGCAACTTGGAGGCAAGGGTTCTGAAGCTCCATCTGACAAACTCTGGACATGTTGCATGGAGGGACCAGTCCTTGGATGTTTGGGAGGGTGGAGGGACAGTGTAGGAAAGGAAGACCCTCGATGAGATGGATTGATTCAATGACTGGGATAATGGGAGTAATTGTTATAGAGAAAATAAGATTGGCACAGCATAGAGCAGGGTTTAGGGTTGTTGTACACAGGGTCGCTGTGAGTCGCAGGCAACACGATGGCACATAACAACAACTTAATATGAATATGTTGATTACAAAATTCCTTTCCTGAAGTATACGTCACCTATACAATGCAGTTAGTTGACTTTCTTATGGCAGCAGGAATAAGAAGAGAGTGTTGCTTGCCTGTGATTTCAACCTGTGCTATGTTGACAAACTAGCTTTTAAAAAGAACTGTCTGGTCTCTAAAATAAAAAGGGAAGAAACATCTAGGAGTGTGCCTAAGAAAAATCCTTTCAGTTCTTACTTATTTAAAAAAAAATCTTGCAAGGCATTGCGACAGGGGCTTAAAATTACTCTCATTTATAAAAGAAGAGCTATTCTTGCATATTTAATCATATCACTGTGGTGTCTCTATGAGCCCACTGTTAGACCATAATTATTAAGTATTCTTTTCCTCACTGAGCTGAAGTTTACAAAAATCTCCATTTTATTTTAATCTTATAAAAATGACCAGCCCTGGAGATCCATTAAAAAGGAGGCATTTTAATGGCCACTTCCTGAAGACATGGAATTCTGCTATTGCTAATTGTGTTTAAAGTGGAATAAAGAGAGTTACTTACACCATAATAAAATATAAATACATGACACTAAGGTTGTATGTACAATTTGCCATTCCCCTCACAATTATGTATGCTACAAGGAGAGAGATAAAGGCGAAGGAGGATTGAGAGAAAATATACAAATGGTTGTTGTTGTTGTTGTTGTTATGTGCCGTCGAGTCGTTTTCGACTCATAGCAACCCTATGCACAACAGCCCTAAACCCTGCTCTATCCTGCGCCAACCGCACTGCCTCTGACACACCCATCCCGATTACCCCAGTCACCGAATCAATCCATCTCATAGAGGGTCTTCCCCTCCTGCGCTGTCCCTCCATCCTCCCAAGCATGATGTCCCTCTCCAAGGACCCGTCCCTCCTTACAAGATGTCCAAAGTATGTCAGACGAAACCCCAGAATCCTTGCCTCCAAGGAGCAGCTTGGTTTAATCCTCTCCAAGATGAATCTGTTTGTTTTCCTGGCAGCCCATGGTATTCAGCACTCTTCCCCAGCACCACAGCTCAAAAACATCCACTCTCCTCCTGTCCTCCCTAGTCATTGTCCAACTCTCTGATGCATAACAAGATTGCAAATACCATGGCCTGTATCAGGCGCACCTTAGTCTCCAGAGAGACACCGTTGTTCCTGAGTGCTTTAGAGAGGTCCCTAACAGCAGACTTTCCCATCGCAATACGCTTTTTGATTTCCTGACTGCTGGTGCCAAGAGTGTTGACTGTGGAGCAGAGCAAACTGAAGCTGTGAACAATCTCAATCTCTTCGCCATAGACTCTGGCTCTATTTCTGAGGCTGAAAAAATATATGGTGGAGAACTAAGCTGGACTCATGCCAGTGGGTAGATTTGCTCATGAAACTTCCACCACTTCCGTTCTGCCTCTTAGAAGGTCTGAGTCAGCTGGACTGTTCCTATCAAGGTGTGACTACCAGTGAAGCATAGCTCTCCTTCGTAAGCAAGCCAGAAGTACACCGATTAGGAAGAAAAGAGACTAGGATTATACAAGTGTTAAGGGCAATGATTTCTCCTTCTTCTTTTCTTCTATGCCCCTATCTTGCTCATGATACTCAAGTAAATAGCAAAGTATATTTAAAGCTTTACAATTTAGCAGAACTCATTCCTCAGAATCAGGGCATTGCATCTGCCCAACAATAATTTCTAAGTGTTTTTTGTTGGTTTTGGTGTTTGGTTTTTTAGGGTTGTTTTGTTTTTTTTTTTTTGTTTTTTGTTTTTTGTTTTTTGTTTTTTACAAATGCATACTCTTGCTCTAAACTATTAATGTTCTCCTCTGATTCTTGAACATAATTCTAATTCATCTCTTCTTATAACTTGTGTTCTGTTAATGAGATGAAAAGACATTGTGTTCTTTTGCATTAAGGAAACACTTTCTTACAGCTAACACCTTTTTCTCCTTTGTCGTATGTAGTCAAAACATTAAAAAAAATGGCTTCCACAGAATGGAAATGTGTGGACTTTGTAAAACTCATGACATAATTGTCATTTTCAAAACATAGGAAAGGTATGTATTATGCCCCACAAGAGCACTCAAAGAGACTGACGGAACTTCTGGATAGCGTTCTGATTCCTGCTCTCAGTAGAAAGCTGTACTTTAAAAAAATCTCCATGTTCTTTTAACTTCAAGAATCTAAATATGGTACCTACTTCTCAATTATCAAAGAGGATCCAGTTAAGTGAAAAAAGAAAAACTGACACATTTGAATTATCATATTGATGAACATTGACTATACTGTGGAATAACAGAAGAATGATCAAATCTGTCCTAGAAAAAGTACACTTAGAAAACCCTTTCCAAGCAAGCAGAGGGAGACTTTGTCTCGTGTAATTCTGGACATTTGGTGGGGGAGGGTGAATTCCCAGCAATGAATATCAAAGCTGGTGAAATAGATGGCGAGAAAGGAGAAGAACATCACACTAGAGATTAGCACAGTGGCTAAAACAGAGAGCTGAAATATCCAAGACTGTGAGGAGGCAAAGGCCTGGAAATATTTTGTATTGTTGTTATAGAAAAGATTGCTGAGTTGGACTGCAGAGTCACTTAACAAAACACAGTAAAAGGCATACTGTAAATATGAAACAATGGCAGTTGAAACTGAAGAATTTAAGAAATTAAGATTAAATAATCCCTAATACAAAATATCTAAAAATGATTGAAATAGCACATTAGCAGAGAATTACCAGAAATAGAAGATGGGTTTAGAAGAGGTTGTGGCACTAGTGACCAATTACCAATGTCAAATGGATCTTGACAGAAAGAAAAGAGGATCAGAGGATTGTCTATCTGAGTTTCATTGGTTATGCAAAGGCATTTGACTTGTGTGGATCAAAATAAATTGTGACTAATCTTGAGGAGAATGAGAATCCCAGAACACTTGATTGTGCTCATCCAAAATCTTTATTTGAACCAGGAAGCAGTTCTCAGAACAGACCAAGGAAACACTGCGTGGTTCAAAACCAGGAAAGGAGCATGTCAGGGATGCGTCCTGTCTCAGTACTTTTTCAATCTATATACCGAACAGATTATTTTGGAGGCTGGGCTTTATGAGGAGAAATGTGGCATCAGGATTGAAGAAAGAGTCATCAACAACCTAATATAATTGCAGATGACATTAACTTGTTGCTGAAACTGAGGAGGACCTGAAATGGTCACTGGAGAATGTCAAGGACTGTATGTAGTAGTCTTCAACTTGGATTGAAGCTCAATGTCAAGAAGACAATGATTCTCACCACTGGGCCAATTGGCAGCACCATGATAGATGGAAAAGAGATTGAGGTCGTTAACAAGTACAGCTTGCTCAGCTCCACAATCAAATCAAAAGATGAAATGCACTCAGAAAATCTGCTGTCAGGGACCTTTCCAGAGTACTAAGCAACTATGTCAGTCTAGAGATTAAAGTGTCCCTGATCCAGGTCATGGTTGTAGCAATTACTTGCTATGCATCAGAGAACTGGACAGTAGCTAAGGACGACAGAAAATTTAAGCCTTTGAGTTGTGTTGATAAGAGTCTTGAACATACCATTTGCCACCAAGAAAACAAATAGGTTTGTCTTGGAGAGAATTAAACCAAGCTTCTCTTTGGAGGCTAGGATTTTGAAACTCTGCCTCACATACTTTGGGCAAGTGGCCAGGAGGGACTGGTCCTTGGAGAGGACATCAGCTCAGAAGGGTGGAGGGACAAGTACAGAAGAGGAATGAGATGAGATGGATTGATATAGTTACTGACCTAAGGGAGGTAGGTGTGTCATCGACAATGAGACTGACAGGACAGGGCAGGCTTCAGAGCTGTTGAACATATAGTCTCTATGAGTCACAGGTGACTCAATGGAATATAACAACAAAAACAACGCAAAATACTGCTGAAGATCATTCAACAATGGCTAGAACAGTACATAGGTGGCGAATTGCCAGAAGTGCAAGCAAGATTTATAACAGGCCATGGCGCCAGGGATATAATTGTTGATGTCAGAATGATGCTGGTTTAAAGTAAAGAATACCAGAAGAATGTCTATTAGTATTTTGTTGTCTATGAAAAGGCATTTGACTGTGTGGATCATAATAACTTGCTGCTGACATTGAGAAGAATGGGAGCCCCAGAGTACTTAATTGTGCTCATGTGGAACCTATACCTGGACCAGGAGGTTGTTGGGTGAACAGAGCAGGGGCACACTGCATGGTTTAAAATTAAGAAGAGAATATGTTAGAATTGTATACTGTATCTATACCTATTTAATCTATATGCTAAACAATTTATTCAAGAAGCTAGACTATATAAAGGAGTCTTGCATCAGGATTGGAGGGAGACTCATCAATAACCTATGTTATGCAGATGATACAAGTTTGCTTACTAAAAGTGAAAAGAACTTGAAACACTTGTTGCAGAACATGAAGGAATGCAGCCTTTGGTGTGGATTGTATCTCAGTGTCAGGAAAACAAAGATTCTTGTCACTGGCCCAAAAGGCAATGCTATAATGGATGGAGAGGAGATTAAAACTGTCAGCAGCTTCATTTTTCTTAGATCCATAATTAACACCCTTAGTACCAGCAATCAGGAAATAAGGAGACGCATTGCACTAGAAAAATCTATAGTTAGTGACCTCTCCAAATTTGAGGACTATTCAGGCCATAGTCTTTCTGGTCACTTGCAATGCATCTGAGAGCTGGACAGTGAATAAAGATGACAGAAGAATTGACCCCTTTGAGCTGTGGTGTTGAAGAGCACTGAACATGCCATGGATGGCCAAGAGAGGAGGCAGTGAGCGCTCTTCGGCAAGAATGGTGAGGCTTTGCCTCACATACTTTGGGCATGTTTCCAGGTGGACCTATTCCTTGGAAAGGGATATGATGCTAGGAAGGATAGAGGGTTGGTAAAAAAGAGACAGACCCTCAACCAGGTAGATCGACACAGTGATGCTGCAGTGGGCTCTTGTGTGTTAGGACGTGTAAGGATGGATGGCACAGGATAGAACAAGGTTAGGATCTTTTGTTCTTAGGGTCGCTATAAACAGTACTCGACTCGATGGCACCTAACAACAACAAAATTCGTTGCTCTGGTAATCTAGTATTAAGAACCTAAGCTGGCAACCCTAAAGTACACCATTCAAATCTACCAGATCTTTGAATCTACCAGCTGCATGAATCCACCAGCCGCACTAAGAGAAAATGATGGACAATCTCCTCCCATGCAATTAATTAGTTACCTGTAAGATTATCTCTAATGTTCTGAACAGATTTACCAGTTTTGACATGCAGTTAATTACTGTTACCTGTAAGCGCCTCTCTAGTGTTCTGAACAGATTTACCAGTTTTGACATGCAATTAATTACTGTTACCTGTAAGCACCTCTCTAGTGTTCTGAACAGATTTACCAGTTTTGGCTAGTGCCACCAAACTGTAGCTCTTGAAGTCGCTAAATATTCTTCTTTTGTAAGACAAGTTTCTAATGTGTTTCTCCCGTGCCTGTAGAAGCCTTTTGGAAGAGATTTCTTTCTATGTCTGGTAAAGTTTTCTATTCTCAACTATGCTTAGTACAGACAGTGTCTTGAAACCAGTAGGTAATATATAAAAGCATATGAATTGAATAGACAAGGACAGAAAGTTCTTTTCTAATCCTATTTTTAAATGTTTTATCTCTCGATGAAGAGTGAAAAATAAATCCTGATGAAGACTGAATTAGATTACAAAGGAGGACTAAGGTGTAACAATAATGAACAGAAATAGCAACTATTGAGTTCGTCTCTATTTGGAGAGAAGCAGTCTTCCACCTACATTTTTTTTTAACCTCACAGAAGAAAAACAAGGTTTATAGCCTGAAAGTTCTTACTCCTCAGCTAAGGATCAAGCAAGAGAGATAATAGGAATCCAAAACTGGTAGACCTTTACAAATGTTCAAAATGGAAAAGAAAAGGAGAGGAAAGTCCCTAATTAGGATTTAAAGATAATATGTATCATCTGTCATCTAGAAAGCACAGAGTCATTTAGCCCCACCAGTTAACAATTGGCATTTTCATAATGTTGGACCAAATTCTCAGAATTTTCTGAACTTTATACTTTAGCCACTGGTTCCAGGTGGGTTTTATCCTTCCTTCCTCATCATCTCTCAAGGGCCCAGAAATGGCCCTTAATATTATATGCATATTATGATAAAAATCAAGTGCCCTTTCTCTTAGTGTCTCCTATTATTTTTCTTCTTTCTAGCAAATATGGCATCTTTAGTGTCATCATTTTGGTGACTTTGTGGCATGAAATTGCACTGCCAACCCACAGGCCAGCATTTCAAATCTATCACCTGTTCTGTGCGACAAGGATGTGTCATCTCCTCTGTGATTCGTAGCCTCTGAAAATCTGCTAGGGGCTCAGCTATGAGTCGATTCTGACTTGATGGCGCATCACAACAACCTCAATCCTAATATTCTGCATTGAGGCTTTTTCTCACTCTGTTTTAGAGGATCCCTGGTAATGTAGTATGTAGCATACCATGATGCTAAAATAAAAGTCAGCAATTCAAATTCCTTCAGCTGCTCTGTTGAAGTAAAATGGGCTGTCTTCTGTAAAACTTTACGGCCTCGGAAACCCCCAAACATGGTCACTGTGAATCAGAACCCATTCAATGACAGTGACTTTGAGTTGATTTTGTACTGTTTTACGGACCCACATTTATTATGCTGCGTTACTGGCTATTCGATCCTTCTTACACAAATGCCCACACACACACACACCCCCCTCATCTTGAGTGTCTTCTGGACACACTGACTACTCTTTGTCTCTTTTATAGTGTTTCTCTATTATCTCTTAAAAGACTTTATCGTGGACTTTTCCTTCAAAATGCTGACCTTTGCTCTCATTTTTTTTCTCTTTACAACTTTATCCTCTATGGTCTGGTCTGTTCCCCAAGTGTAAAGATTCTCACCATACCAGCAACATCAAAAAATAATAGAAATGTAAGTGGAGGAATGGATAACAGTGTCTGAAACAATGGTCTTGAACATGGCAGAGATTATGAAGATGGCACAACATAGAGCAAAAATTTCAGTTTATTGTTTAGGGGGTAAATATTAGTTGTTATTACTCTAGAGCCACTGACAAGTAGATAGAAATGGTTTTCCTTTGAAGATGTCTCTTCATCACATGACCACTGGCCTCTCAGCCCCAATCAGCTCAGTAGGGAACTTTCTGTATGTGGTTTATTCTTTTTCACAATTTTCCTTTTTTTCGCCCCAGTGGAATACTTTATAGGGAGTTGCACTGCCAGCCCTAAATCAAAAGTGACACACTCTCTGGCAGTTTGAATCCACCAGCAGGTTCTTGCAAGAAAGACGGGCACTTTCCTCCCTTGCAAGTTAGAGCCTCAGAACCTTGAAGGGTCAAGTCTAGCTGGACAACAATGAGTTTTTAAGTTTTAAGTCTTTCAGCGGTTACACAATCCAATAGGTTTCATTCAGCTCTCTTTACGTTGAACTTTAATTCATCTTTAATTCTATCTCTTTTCCTTTCTGTGTCTGTGTGTTTATGTGTATTTGTCTCCCTCTCTCCCTCTTTCTGTCGTCTTTCATGATGACACAGAAGCATGTATGTGTGCACGTGTGAGAGATAGAAGTGGGGGAGAAGTTACTGTCTTCATTCCTCAGTTTCAGTATAAGCTCTCAGGAGGTGGAAGAAGTATATTACGTAGTCTATGTACAACCAGTAGTCCAAGCACAGTGTCCTATTCACAGTTAATATTCAATGGGTATTTGTATTCATGATGACAGATGATAATAACTTAGTGTCAGAAGCATGATTAAGGGTTACAGCGTCGCCTTTTCCCCATTACATCAGTTTCTTGACCTGGCCAACATGCCCCATAGCACATAACTCATTCGATGCTTGCCACCATTTTCATAATTCTTGCTGATTAAATTATTTTCAAAAAATGCCTCTTTTTACTTAGTGACTTCACTCCTATTTATATAATGTTATTTCTTTTTTACTTGGAACTACAAGTATTACTTTGGATGTGTGTCAGTTGCTTTGATAGGGTTTCTATCTCTGTGTCAGTCATGGCAGGATATCAGAATATTGGTGCCACCAAGATTGGCTTTGATTCCTCGTGAACTTTTGTGTTAGAAAATGAAAGGTTGTCCAGTCTTGTGGCATTTTCCTCACTGCTAGGATGTATGATTCCATGGCTGTGACTTCATCTCAATATTCTCCTTGTTTTCTCTGATCTCAATTTTACCAAACAAAATGTCCTTTACAGTGATTGGTACTTTCTGATAACAAGTGCAAAATAAATGAGCTAAAGACTTGCCATTCTTGCTTTGAAGGAGCATATCATTGTTGCTGTTGTTGTCATGCGCCATTGAGTTGGCTGTGACCCATTGTGACTTTATGCACAACAGCCCTAACCATTGCTCTATCCTGTGTCAATCTTATTGTCTCTGATACACCAACTCCTATCACCCCATTCACTGAATCAATCTCCCACATAGAGGATCTTCATCTCTTGCATTGTCCCTCCACCCTCCCAAGCAGGATGTCCTTCTCCATGGACTGGTCCCTCCTTGCACAGACGAAGCTTCAGAACACTTACCTCCAAGGAGCAGCCTGGTTTCACCCTCTCTAGGACAAACTTGTTTGTTCTCCTAGCAGTTCATGGTATATTCAATGTTCTTCTCCAGCACCACAGCTCAAAAGCATGAATTACCTTTCTATAATCCTTAGTTATTTTTCAGCTTTCTGATGCATAGCACATTAATTGCAAAGACCATGATCTGTATCAGGCACAGTTTAGTCTCCAGACTGACATCATTTTCCTTCAGTGCTTTGGAGAGGTCTCTGACAGCCCTTTGCCAGTGCAATTTGTCTTTTCATTTCCTAGCTGCTGATACCAAGGGTGTTGATTGTGGAGCCAAGTGAAATGAGTTATACTGGCACAGGACATTTTGATATGACCTACTATTCTGGAGATAAGGAAGTGAGGGAAAATGGGGTTGATTTCATACTTAAAAAGTCATTTCTAGATCCATGTTGAAATAGAATGTTGTGAGTGACAGAATATCCATACTCATACAAGGAAGTCCAGAGAATACCACCATCATTCAAATATATGCACCAACAACCAGAGACAAAGAGGAAGAAATAGAAGATTTCTACCAACTTTTGCAGTCAGAAATTTATCAAACATGCAATCAAGATGCATTGATAATAATGGGTGACTGGAATGCAAAAGTTGGGAATAGAGAAGAACAATCAGTAGTTGGAAAACATGGGCTTGGTGACAGGAATGAAGCTGGAGATAGAATGATTGGATTTTGTACAATCAATGACTTATTCATTGCAAATACATTTTATAAGAGACACAAACACAGGTTATACACATGGATTTCACCTGATGATACACATAGGAATCAGATTGATTACACCTGTGCAAAGAAGTACACTGGAGAAGGTCAATATCAGCTGTTGACAACTCAGCCAGATGCTAATTGTGGAAAAGACCACAAACTACTCATATGCAAGTTTAAGCTTAAGGTTAAGAAAATTAAATCAAATCCATGAGAACCAAAATTTGACCTTCAGTCTATCCATGTGAATTTCAAAACCATATCTATGTTAGGTAGAGATTTTTCAAATTATGCTCCACCCCGACACACATCTAAATCTAATGAAGGACATTAAATTAAAAATAATTTTTAAGAGAACAAGGAACTAATGGAAAAATATAATAGTAAATTTTGAAGAACAAAATAAACAACAACAAAACCTGCAGGAAAATTTGTTTCTTCAGTCAGCGTCTGTCTGAAGGATTTAGCTGGTAAGATGTCAAACACAGGACACGAGCTCATGGAATTGCTCCTGTTGTTTCAGGGAGGAAAAGGGAAGGAATTAACAAATCCAGTGGCATTACAGAGGCTGTTAATCATATGTTTTTTAGTCCCTTGGGAAATTCTCATGAAACTGAGGTAAACATCTGGAATGCGCAATTGACAGAGACATATGGAGTGAATGTTTCAATAATATAAATAAGCTTTCTAGCCTCTCGGGACGCATGAGTTAAATTCTGAATTACCTCATACCACATACGCTGCCCTTGTGAATCGACAGTTTAACGTTCCTTTCAGATCCATTTCCCGAAAGTGTCTCCAAGACCTGGGTCATGTATTGAATGTGTTCATTTGCAGCGTTTACAGAGGTTTTTTCAGCCCCACATTCAGGTGACTCAGGACATTTTCACAAGTCCTTGTTGATAACCCTGCTGTTATTCCTTAGGTGACTCAAGTTGTCATTTCCCCAACTAACTCTCCTAATAGGAAGAGGAAGATCACTCAGTTCAAATAGATTTTATGTTCAGTGCCATTCCAAACTCTTAGGGAGAAGAATCTGAAGATGCTGATATTTGCCAGAACACAAGCTCATCAGGAGCGCTCCAAAGGGGCTCACTGAGGAATGAGCTTCCTGCAGCACGTATTCATGCCAGAATGAGCCGTTCAACCTTGCCGACCGATAGCAGAAACATCTGACTCTCAGCAGATCTGAAACACACCCCCTTCTTCCACACATTTGGTGTGCAAGCGTGAGTGCACGGGCTCGCGTGCGCGCACACACACACACACACACACACACATCTTCCCTTACATGCATGGTAAAACCTAACACACAGCATGAAAAGGTGCAATTATATTGGGAGTTCAGGAAAGATTACAAATTCTCATGATCAGTATTGAAATGAGATGACTACAATGGTAAAAAAGAAAAAAGGGGGAAAAAAGACTTAAACCAAAAAGACTTTTGAATATATTTGCATCAATTACAGTAGGGAACATTTTTTCACTTGGCGAGCAGAGTCTTTTGAACACTCTATCAAGATACCTGGCTAGGCAGAAATGTTAAAAACCAGACAAGGACTGCATACAGTGTTCTTGATGAGACGTTAGAGTTGTGCCTCCCTTCTTGGGAAACACCAGATGTAAAGAGCTACATGACTAATATCTGTTTTTTATATCTTTGAAAAATGTGGAGAGGAAGAAAACCAGCATGCTGGGAACGATGTTAATGTTGTTGTCATTGACTGCTGTCGAGTCAACCATGACTCATAGCGACCTTCTGAACAAAAAACCTGAAGCCGTTCTATAAACTATGGTCGGTTTTCAAAGTTCATCGTTTCCAGAGGCATGTTGTTTAGGAAGTGGACGCACTCCTGCTTCCAAGGGAACAATGTAGTAAAATAGTAAAATATCATTTAATTCTGAGATCAATACATGACCTTTTGATGACTCACAAAGAACCATGAAAGAAAAAATAAACAAACACATAGACAAACAGGGTCCTGATGATAGTGAAGGGAAGGAAATCCGTCAAAAACACAGAAATGTTTGATGTGATCTAATTTGAAACTCTTAAACTATATAGAGAAGGGAAAACGTACTACTATAGTCACTTGGTAAGCATGACCTAAACTGACAGAATTTACTGAAGCGGGGGGGAAGGCCAGGGAAGTATTATGCCAGGACTTTGTAGAGGAAGCCGGTGTCACAATAGGAAGATTTGTTTACACCACATAGTGGAGGTCAGAGTTCATACATTAGGAAGCAAGGGGAGAAAGCCCAGGGGAGAAGGGGAGAAGGCAAGCCATCAGAAGAGGGGTGACACATTACCATTAGACTGGAATGGTAAGGAGGACATTCCAGGACACAGAACAGGGAATTGGAAACCTGGGCCTGTAGAATAAAAACAAAACTTATTCCAGCCAATGAAACATCTTGGGACTCAGCTAATTGAAACAGGCACCTATCCTACTAGTGATATTTATTAGTGATGATAATCTTTAAAATTCCGTCTCCACTAAATTAGAATCTGGTGTCTACAAGCCATTTGGTGTGTACTGTTTCAGTCTACCATTGATTAGAAAATCCTTCCGCTTTCATTCAGTGGAGAACTGACAGCTTTCCAAGATTGATCCTTTAACCCTTTCATGGTCTAATTCAATCTATAAATTCTGAGCTCACTCTCAAAACCTTTTCTTAAGGTTACTATCCTCGATTTTTATATGAAGTTTATTTCTTTTCTCCTGTGTGAGGATTATGAAAACAGATTCTTAAAGATTTTTGCTATCATCAACTATAAAGCATGCAATAATCACACACACGAAATGCCTGCAAAGGTCAGTTGCTGAAGAAATAATGTCATTAGATCTTCTTCCTATGAAAATCTCACCTCTCTCTTCCAAAAATAACACATTGCTGTCTGACCCTTTTCTATTCTCTTTATTTTTTTTTTTTTTTATCTACTCTTTTACTGTCCTGTGCTCTGTCCTGTGCCAATCGCACTGTCTCTGACACTCCCATTCCAATTATCCCGGTCACCGAATCAATCCACCTCACAGAGGGCCTTCCTCTCCTGCGCCGTCCCTCCACCCTCCCAAGCATGATGTCCTTCTCCAAGGACCAGTCTCTCCTGTTGTACATAGGGTCGCTATGAGTCGCAAGCGACTCGACGGCACATAACAACAACAACTCTTTTACTGAGAGTTTTCAATGGTCTTATTCTCTATATTCAAAGGCTGCAATTCTCTTCAACATTTTCCTTCTTATTTTTTCTCTAGCCAAAGAGCAAAAATATATTTAGTTATATTTAACGTCTATCAAAATTTTGTTCATTACTAAAAGTGTATGATATAATGCTAATATAAAAAGTACTACAAATTAAACCTGTACTAGTAAATGCTGACCACAAAAAGAACATTCTGACACCTTCAAAAACACAATTTTTCCTGTGCTCTTTTAACCCATACAACTGTTATACACAGGACGTGGCAAATAGTTTGCCAAATAGTCAAAAACATACTAGTAATGATTTGCAACATTTTATTGTAAAAGTTTTCACTGCTTTCTCAATGGTTTCCTGACTTTGGGGGAATTTTTTTCCCCCTTCTTCTTCTTCTCATATTCTACCAGCATAGCATTTTAAGTAGATGTTATAAATCTCTGCCAAAGGCACATTCATAACCCTGTTTGAATGGTTTCATTTAGACTGGGACTACCCAGACTTTTCAAGCCTCTTCAAGAGCTTTATCATGGTGAAGTAACACTTTGTTTTCATTAAAGGATAAAGCAAGACTTTCTTTAAAAAGGCCCCAAAGTACTAAATACAGATTATTTCTTTGATTTGTGGAGTGGATCTCATATCATGCCACATTAGTAAATTAACTTTAAATTTCCATTTCAAATCAAAATGTGGAGGAATTTAGCTTGTGTTTTTCTTTTTATGAAAGTGAAAAAATATATATTTATTGAAGAGAGGTGTATGCTTATGTTATATATTATTTATACTTGGTAGTATAAATATTTAATAAAAAGGAATAGGAAGTAGATGTATATATGTATTCCCTTTTAATTTTAAAAATAAAGCCAATTTGATGCTTATCTTTGAAAAGTTTCTACAGAGGCAGACAAGATGTTCATCTGCACTAGCAGCTAGCGATTTTTAGTCAGCTGTGTTCCACGGGGCTAGTGCTGGGCTTGAAGTTCTCTTTTTATAAATCTTTCAAGATATCTTCAAATATTTGTCACAAATATGTCTTCAAAATGC
This sequence comes from Elephantulus edwardii, assembly GCF_000299155.1. Taxonomy (NCBI): domain Eukaryota; kingdom Metazoa; phylum Chordata; class Mammalia; order Macroscelidea; family Macroscelididae; genus Elephantulus; species Elephantulus edwardii. The sequence goes on from NW_006399772.1 coordinate 25,281,292, forward strand.
ATCAAATCCAGAGCAGAGGAATATACTGAGTCTGATGATTCAGAGATGGAGAACTGAAGAGTGTAATCTTTCCCAAATTTTATTTCTAATGTAGCTAAGCAGACACCAAGAATACTAATTTCTAGAGAGGTGTCCTGATTTTTCACAGTTTGGGCTCAAGGCAACCATGGATCATTCTTCTCGATCTGTCTTCTGATCATTTAGGATGTTTTAATCATGTGGTTGTAAGTGGTGGAAGAATACATCTCCTAAGGACGGTAGGATTTTTTTTCCAGGTGAATTAGTTTCCTAACAAATACATCTTACAGTGGAAAAAACCAATAATTCAAGTGAATCAAGGCTGATATGACCTTTCACTTTCACCGTTTCCTTTGTAACATCAGTCTTCTGTTCTCCCCACACAGTGATGGAAGTAATCACTTCCAGCCTTACTACATAACCTCGTGTCTTTACAGGAGCCTGTTGCATAAGGCATCATCTTGCCCTTATAATAATGCATATACTCAGTGCTTTAACTCCCTCTGTGCACTGATGAATTTATTTTTCACTTCTTTAATTGGTTAGAGTTTCAAATTAATAGTTTAATCAATTATAAAATCCTAACATACAGAGTCACAATCGACTCAACGGCACATAACAACAACAACAACCACAACAACCATACAGACCTGAGATAGTGGTTCAAGCCATCCTCAGGTGCCTTCAGATGACAGGCCTGGTGACCTGCTTCTGAAAAGTCACAGCCTTGCAAAACCCTGTGGAGGTCTGCTTTCCACACATGGGGACTCCATCAGCCAGAGTCAACTGTAAGACAACGAATGATCAAAAGCCTACCAATGCTCATTGCTGTCAAGTGGAAACCAATTTATACCTGACCCTCTTTGGGTTTCCAAAGGCATAAATCACTTTGAGAGGATGTTTTATGTGCCATTGAGTCGGAAATAATCCATAGCTGACCCTCAAGTGGGTTTTCAGAGGCATTAAGTTGCACAAGAGGAGATTGTCTATCCTCCACTCACAGAGCAGCTGGTGGATTTGAACCATGTGCCTTTGGGATTGCAGCATCTCCCTAACAAGTCTATAGACACCTCAAATAGATTTTGTCATACATTCTGAGTCCGTTTAATGGCTGAGATCTATATTTAGAGGCCAGGGGTCTGTATGGTACTTTTAAAATATGCTTATGTTCATGTTAATTTGTGAAACTAAAATGTGAGTACAGAAAGGACACTATCTGTACTCAGGAAATAGCAAGAGTGTATGATTTTTTTTTTGTAATCCTGGCTACTAGCATTAGAACGTTATAAATTACTTTCTGTCCCTCAGTAAGAAATATATCCTACCCAACCATAACAACTCATTGTAGTTCATATCAGATCACATGAAAGGGGATGATTGGACCATGACCAATCTGCCAAAATATTATATATTTGTCAGCACTAAGAATCATGGCCCAACCAAACTCTTCTATTTCTTAGGGTGACTTAATCCAGGATGCCTATAAAAACAATGGTGAGCCAATGCATCTTTTCCTAAGTACATCCTTAGACTAGAACCTAGTATTACAATTTTAGAGACCACCCAGTTAGGGACCAATAATCTTGCAATAATCTGCTAATAAAAGCAGAGCTGAACGTTCACTCTTCACGCCACTATTTATCGGGAGGATGGAATGTGATTTGGTTTCATTTCACAGCTGCACTCATTCCCAAGTCCTCCTGACATCTGTGTGCTAAGGGAACACAGGCTGGTGGAGAAAATGACACCAATTACAATGCAAACATTAAAAAGGGGTGGAGGAGACAGTGGCAAGCTAGACAGGAGCAGGAAGAAGACTGGATTAATTTTATATCATCACCTAATGTGTAGTCTTAAATTCACCTCATCTGATTTCTTGAGGTCTGGGACATAATTACCCACCTGCCTGTCTGACGGTATTTTATTCAATAATGTTGCACGTAGCAATATCTTGGGGTTTCAGAGCATTATCTCTTCTGCTAAATTTGAAAAGCAAAATTATTCTCCAGCTTGGAGATGTGTTATATTATGAAGCAAGGCCAGAAGGCTTTTAATAGGAAAACACCTTCCTTCTCCCAAAGCTCGTTCAGAAGCACTGTCCTCATGCGCAGGTCAAAGCTTGAGACCGCAATTTGACCTAAAATTAGAAGCTGGCTCACTTCTACAGTCAACTGCAGCCTTAAAAGCAGCACACAGCTTTACAATGGGGGGTCTGGTTTCTAAGCTCGAATGTAGGTGAGCATAAACAATGGGTGGTAGGATTTGAAATGTGCGCTGCAATCGCATGAATTCATGGTGTGCAATAAATACCTGAAGTGAATAATGAGTCTGCATAGCATACGGAAAAATTGAAATGTAAGCATCAAATTTCCATTATAATTCTCTCATCAAGATATATACTTAACATAAATATTACTGAATAATTTAATAGATTAATTTGTTAAGTAAGGTTGTATTTTTTTTTAATCCTCAGAATCAGAAATATTTGAAAACATTTTCTACAAGTTTGAGCATTGACAAAAGGGCATTCAGACTTACAATTGTTTTCCAACTCATTGAACCTAAAAACCCTGAATGCTAGAATTAGGTTGCAGACAGTAAAATACATGTTCTGATTTTTTATTAAAAAAAAAAGTTAGTCCTACAAGTTCATTTTATGATTAAATAACTAGTTCTCTCAGGAAAAGAATTGCTACTTTTTTCTTTTTCTTTTTAGTGGCAAATTTAAATCTTTCCACATAAACTTTGTAAATTAAGATGTCCAGTCCAAGTCACATGTTGGGTAAATAATCCCATTCATCTTCAAGTTACTCCTTTAAAATATGGAAATACTGAGAACAGGACTAAACAAAGTTAAAATCTAATAAGAAAGGTAAAGTGTAAATGTTTGGTAAATGTTAGCTGCAGTGTTTTGCGTGGCATTGAGGGGATTCTGAATCATAATGGCTTTAATAGAACCACCTCATGGTCTTTCCAAGGCTCCACCTTCACAGAAGCAAATTGCTGGAGAGAAGCAGGTGATAGATGATTAGGTAATGAGGGCATGACAAGAGGCCAGAGTAAGAGCTGCATAGGAAAGTGCTCTGGGGAGGAGGGGCTGTATAACAACAAAATTACTTTTCTTCCAAAGAAAAAGGTGAACTGGGGGAAGGGGAAGCAGGGAGGAAAGTGTGCAACAATGAATGAATGAAAATCCAAGTTCTTTATAAACTTTCATTAAAATTTCAATTAAAATAATAAAGTATAAAAAAATAACAATTCAGGTAGCAGCTGAATGCTTTTAATTACTGTCCATTGTCATTGTATTCTACTTCTAGACAAAGAGAAATCGCTCAAGCTTATATCTTGGTTATTATCTTTAATTTTCAAAAGAAGACCACAAATGCATTCTCTTCCTAATAGGTGGTAATACGTTGCCTCCTCAAATAAGCACAAAACAACTCAGGTTCTTGTAAGAAATTATAGTCTTCAGTTCTCTGCTCGTTACCCAAAACCTGACAGTGCCAAAAGTTATTCGAAGGATTACAAATGTAAAGTATAAGCTTCTGGGGGAAAGAAATGGCATTACTTCTTCATTTTGGCACAGAGGTTTGTTTTTCATTTGTTTTAATCAAATATTATCTTTTGTTTTTTAAGAAAGGAATTCTAAGTAAAAAATTTCATCTGCTTTTCAAAAGGTTATTTGGCTCCAAAGCCAACATATTTGTGAAATTTGTTTAATATTCTAATTATACTCTTCGATCAACCTAGATTTATCAAAGGAAAGTATATGTAGACTGCACTGATGAGTCTTTCCTAGAATTTTCTATTGAGTTGTGTTGTTTTTATCCCATTATTATCTTGCACAATTATATATTTGCAATGTTTGTTAAGAAGACCACTGCCTTTACAATTGGCTCATTCTCTCATTGATTGCCATCAACTCTGCACCTCCTTACTCATTGTTCACCCTCCAGGTTTTCTGAGCCTAAAAGAATCACATGGGGGGAGATTATTCATCTTTCTCCTGTGTTGCTGGTGGATTCCAACCACTAGAGACACATCTTGTGTTAGCAATGTGATTGCTTGTGGACTACACCACCAGAGTTCACTTAATCTCATTACAAAGATTTATTAAAACATGTTCTACTCAGTACCTAAAATAAGTTCTGAAAAGGCATCTTGGAGGGTTTTTTTATCCTTTAAATAAGTGATTCACCCCACCCCACCCGCCTCTAATGAGCTATAAGAAAACCTACACTGTGATGTGTATGTAGTTTCCCCCAGGTTAAATTTATGCTGAATTGATTGTTTTCCTTCCATTGTATTGCTCTGTTTGAATCTCCAAGTCTCGGTTAAATGCTAAAACAAGTAGGCTTTTCTCACCCTGTATATCATCACACATGTTCAATGCCTTTTAGTAAAATTATGGCACAACATTCCATCTATATAATCTGGATTACTAAGGAAAGACTTCTTGAGTGAATGCTTATAACTGGGTATTTTAGCTCAAAATAAAATGGAGCAATATTCAAATATACTCTTGAGTAGCTCGCATTATACTGAATTATAACCAACAACCAACCTCAAACCTTTTATTCCAACCTGTGGTTAAAGAGCTCTGAAGTGATAGAAATTCATTAGTCTGTATTTATTTTTACTTCCCCATCTATTAGTTATAGGATCTTGCACAAGTTTCTGAGCCTGCCTGTCCTCTCAGTCTCCCCACAGGGCTGTAGAAAGGAAAAAACAAGATAATGCCATTAAAATTTTCAGTACAATACTTTTCCACAGTGCCTGAAGTTCAATAAATCTTCAGCATTATTATGAACATGTAAGTTATTTGCTGTGGCTTAAAGTTAATAGGTATTTCAAAATGAAGTACATTTCATTAAGCTAAAATATATACACAAAGTGTGAACAGTTTTGCAGAATAGCAACTGGTGGCTGATGAGATTTTATAAACAATAATTAATGAGATTTTAGGTGCTGATTTAAATTTAATGGAAAAAGTTTTCATTTCATAAACTGCTGTTCCAAGTATCCGAGTCACCCAGTTTGAGTGTTAACAGCAGTGGAGGCTTTAATGAGGCAGCTGCTAATGTGACTTGTGTTGTCAGGTATATTAAGTCACCTACATTGCGATCAGCTCCCTGCAACTATTCTGACAAAACAGACTCCTGTAGCAACAATCAGCATCTTCTTAAGTGAAGAAGAAAGTGCAGGGGAATGCTCTGTTAATCTCTTCCATTGTTTTTGTCATTTGTTGCCATCCATGGATGTTGTTGTTATTGTTATGTGCCATTGAGTTGCTTGTGTCTCACAGCGACACTATGTACAACAGTCCTAAACCATGCTCTATCCTGTGCCAATCGCACTGTCTCTGACACACCCATCCCCATTACCCCAGTCACTGAATCAATCCACCTCATAGAGGGTCTTCCCCTCCTGCGCTGTCCCTCTACCCTCTCAAGCAGGATGTCCCTCTCCAAGGACCTGTCCCTCCTTACAACATGATCAAAGTATGTCAGACAAAGCCCAGAATCCTTGCCTCCAAGAAATAGCCTGGTTTAACTCTCTCTAGGATGAATCTGTTTGCTTTCTTGGCAGTACATGGTACATTCAATACTCTTCTCCAGCAACTATAGCTCAAAGGCATCAATTCTCCTTTGATCCTCCCTAGTTATTGTCCAGCTCTCTGGTGCATAACAAGTGATTGCAAAGACCATGGCCTGTATCAGGCACACCTTAGTCTCCAGAGAGACACCGTTGCTCTTCCATGGATACATTGTAAAAAAAGAGAACTAGTTCCTATTTCTTTCTGCCTATTTCTCTACCACCCTCCTCATCTCAAACATCTCCGTAGTTATGTTATAATCCATTGCTGCAGGTATAGTGTCTATCTATCACCGTGAAGGTTTCCTAAATGTTCCTTGATCCGTCTACTTAACCAAACATAATTTGGTCCTTTTGTAGTAAGTGACCTTTTCTTTACATTGTTGCTATTGTTAGGTGACATCAAGTCAACTGTGATTTATAGTGACCCATGAACCCTTGAACCTTGCCTTATCCTGCACCTTTTTTTACCACCTCCATCATGCTCAAGGCCATTGTTCTCACTGTGTTAATCTATTTCATTGAGGGTCTTCCTGTCATTCACTAACAGTCTACTTTTACCAGTATAGTGTGGTTTTCCAATGACTAGCCAGCCTGCCTCAAGTATGAGATTCCAACTTACACCACCATTACCTCTAAGAACCCCTCTGTGATACTTCCTCCAACACAAATTAGTTTGTTCTTTTGCTAGTGTATATCATAGACAAAACTCTTCTCCAGCATCACAATTCAAAGACATGGATTTTTCTTTGGTATTCCTTATTCATAGGATGATACAGCTATGCAGAGGAAGCAGCTGGAATGTGATGGCTTGAATCAGGAGCACTTTTGTCTTTAAACCGAATGCTTTCAGCACTTTAAAGAAGATCTTCACAACAGATTCCCTGATGCAACACATTCAATTTCTTGACTGTTACCATGGGTGTAAACTATGGATCCAAGAAAAATTATAGTTTGTCCAAAGTGGTTGAGTAATTTTAAAACAAAATTATTAACAAAGTGAGTAAAGGTTCTTATAAAGTCATGGATATGTTTGTAGCATCATGCTCAAATAGATACTCCATTCTTGTATGGTCCCAGTGAATCTATTCCAATTAATAGTGATTCACTGTGACAGACTAGAACAGCTCCATAGGATTTCCTGACTATAATCTTTACAGAAGCACATCACCAATCTTTCCTCTATGGTCTTCAGTTTATGCATCCCCCCCAAAAAAATATCTTTACATTTAATCTTTTTTCAAAGTTTTATACAAATTATAAGGTCTACCCAGCTGCTTCATGAAAGGAGGTTAGGCAATCTCCTCCTGTGTATTGCAGTGCCTCTGAAAACCTGCTGGAGGGTCAGCTGTGGGTCAGTTCCAGCTCTATGGTACACAACAACAACAGCATCAGTGAATATTAGTGTAGAAAAATAACTTTTGGATCTGAAGAATGCATACAAAATAGAGGTTCACGGTGCAATTGAAAATTCCTGCACTAGTATTATGTATTATAAATGTGTTTTATGGGGATAAGGAATTTTAAAAGGTAGAGAAAATGTCTGCAGAGGTCAATACATGATTCTATTGAACACAATTGATATTCAGATTTTCCCAAACAGCAGAGAGATACCTGCTGTCAATATGGTCTG
>NW_006399772.1:25288760-25331613 GCF_000299155.1 Elephantulus edwardii
ATGGAGGTTTTATTAATATATTCTATGAAAGTCTTGACTTTGCACAGCAGCGATAAGAAATGGGGGGGCAGGGGAAGGGAATAGGTCTGAGCTGTCAAATATTAATCCTTCCACAGCCGACAAAGGACTCCAAGTAAAGTGCAGAATGTGAGAGCTGATCCAATCACATTCTCATTTATCTCTCCGTTGTTTGTAGGGAATACTTGATTTTCAATAGAACAGGCTTCTTCTGATTGATTCCCCAAAAAGAATTGACTTCATCATGTACAAGCAAGGAACTAAGTAAATTTTCCTTCCAGATGAGGTCCATAGACCTCTACCCTTTATATAGACATAGGAAGAAAATATCATAGACCCATTAAAGGGCATACTCCCTGTCACATACTGCTGTTATTAAAACCATGCAGTTGATTGTTACCAGAAAACTACTTCTTATTCCCAACTTTCCGACCAATAATCAGACAAGGAAATAACCTGACATCTAATTTGGCAACTTCTTCTACTGGAGACCTTATTAAATATACTGTTTAGGAACAAAATGGATTGTCACAGTGACTGTAGCAATGGGCTTACACACATCGGAGAATGTGGGATGGCCCAGGCTAGGGCAAGGTTCTGTCTGTTGTTTAGAGAGTTGCTATGAGGCATAGTTGACTTGAGAAGGCCTAACAGTAATGGCAGTATAGCAACAGAGTTACTGACTCCCAAAACTGAAGGAATGACCAAACACAAATAAACACCATGGTGTAACCAGACCATTATCCACACCTAACAAACATATGTATATGGCATCAAGAAACAAAATATTGGTTCCAAGATCTCTTGCCCACTTCATGATAAGAAAGTAAAGGTATTTGCGTATAGTCTGTCTCCCTTACCAATTATTCCTATAGTAGTTCCAAGGGACTCTGGAGAAAGACATCATTCTTGAAAAGGTAGAGAGCTGTCAAAACAGACAAAGACCCTCAATGAGATGAAGTAATGGAGCTTGCAACAATAGGTTTAAAAAGTGCAGAGATTGTTTGGATGGCACAGAATCAGGCAGAATTTTATTCCCTTGTACATTTGTCATGTACATAGTGTTGGAGCCAACTAGACAGCAAGTAATAACAACAATCCTTTGGGGTTGTGGTAGTGGAGGGTGCTTTGGCATGTACCATCAAAGTAGTAGAATGTCCCTGTTTGACTGCTCCGCTGGCCACTATCTCCCATTGCCTCTGGATCTCATCAATACCAGCCCCCATCAAACTACTGGTCTTGGTGCTTTTCTCAATAATTCCTGTGAACATCTGTTCATTATAACCAGGCAATTCAAAATACGGAGCTGTTAGAGCTGTAATACATGATAGTTTGCACCCCGCATCTCTAAACCAAAATGCATGAAAGAATCATCTTAGATGCCTTTTAAACAAAGTATCACAGTACCTAGTGTGAAGCTCTGGGAAAAGAAGTCTCAATTTTGTACTTGAAGAATATTTTGAACAAGCTTTTGACCACAAAGTCAAAAGGCAATAAATAGTTCTTGAGTCCAATCCTAGGCAGAACAAACCACCTATATACAGATTGGCATTTGGAAACCTTGATTGTTACCACAGCTCTTTTCTGTATGCCAGAAATATTGTGACAGATAAAAAAAGTCCTTAAACATTCTATAATGTGTGTCAGGAACACAGAGGAGACCTGTAGGAAGAGATATTGCCTAATTCTTCATCCTCCATGAAGCTGCCATGCTTATAGTCCCTGCAGTATCTATCTGGATATTGAAAGTGACAAAATGCATCTTAATAAAGTCATTCTGCCATTGCTATTTCAAGTAATAGTCCAGGAGATCTTACAGATTGTTATTCTTTTATACCCTCAGGTCAGCCTGGACTCTTAGGGAAATTCGTGTACAACAGAATGAAACATTGTCCAATCCCGTAATCATCTTCACAGGGTCTATTCTGCTTAAGTCCACTTCCAACTCTTCTCTTGTAGGATTTTCCTATTTTACATCAACTCTTTCTTCTAAAAGTAACTCCTGATGTCTTTTACTAGATACTGACTCATGCTGATAACATGCCAAGTGGTCACCTAATGTTGATTCTGGTTGTCCAAGATAAATGTATTTGTGTTTTTAGCAGTCTGTGCTAAGCACGGTTTTCTCTACCAAGACCATCATTTAAATGCCTAAATTATTTTTCAGTCTTCCACCATTTCCCATACTTCATATGCGTATGAGATGATTGAAAAGTCCATGACATAGGTTAGATATTCCTTAGCCTTCAAAGTGGTATTGGATGTTTAGCACTTTAAAGAAATCCAGGCTCTTCTGGAAACTTGTTAAAATCAGTTAAAAGGGGAACAAAATTCTATTTTTAAAAAGTGAAAAAGAAAGTAAATTTGTCCAAGACAACATGTTAGTTTATTCCTTGACCAGTGCTTTCCATGGCTATTAATTATAGATTCAGATAAAATGAAGGTTTTAACAACTTCAGACAATCCTCCATTTATCATCATGTTATTTATTGGTCCAGTTGTGAGTAGACTTATTTTACTTGGAATTATTCCTAAGGACTAATCCACAATGAACACCACAGCCTTAAATTTCATTAGTAAGTGTTCCAACTATTGTATAAGAAAGGTTATAACACTTCCCAGGTTGGGTTATTAATGATTCTTCCAATCTTGATGCCACATTTTTCTTCATGTAGTGCAGTTTCTTAGATTATTTACTCAATTTACAATTTGAACAAATATGTTGATATATATTATGACATAAAATAGTTCTTACATAGTTGGGAACTTTGAGGTACATCTTTTCCAAGTTTAAATCATTCAGAGTCTCCTTGTTCTGATCAAATGACTGCTGCAAACATCCATTTATAACCTGAACATGGAATGCACCAAGTATGAATCTAGGAAAATTAGAAGGTGCGAAAAATGAAAACGGAGCACATAAAGATCGATTTGTCATTAGTGAGTTCAAATGGATTGGTATTAGGTACTTTGAATTGATTAACCACATAGTCAACTATGCCAAGAATGGCAAGCTAAAAAGGAAAGGAGTCAGAGTTTAAGAAGAACTGAACTTTAAAAGATGAACTGAACTCCCCTTAAAATTATTCGATGAACTACTTGAAAGGTGCAAATTCCTATCTATAATACTCAGCACATTTGAAACCGTAGCAGTCCATCTCATATATACTACAGTGATTTTTAAAGAGAAAAATGTTCTGAAAAGGCAAATGAATGAATGACTCATTAGAGTGTAAGTTATGTTTTCCTTTTTATTACTCTGAAGAAAATCAAATCAGAAAAGTTCTTACTATCTTCTCTCTTACATAAGTGTACTTGGTCCTTCTTTTGTTTACATAGGTTTGTTCTACTTCTTAAGAATAGAAGACATAACTTATACAGTTTTCCCTGAAGAATTCTTTTATAATTAACTTTTGAAATGTTTAAAATTAATTTAAATGTCATTCAACCTAGTACCAATTTGTTATTTATATATTAAGTTTAGGGGAGCAGTCAATATATGCTGAGAAAGCAATGAAGCAGAAATAGGTTGATTCTTGGGGGAAAAATAGGGGAGAGAGTATTTGTTATCAGAACTGATATACAAAGGAAGTAACTAATATTTTATGGTAGAAAACCTTTGAAGACCACACCATCTTAAGACCAAGAAAGGAATAAATAATATTAGTTAAAATTTGTTTATCATTTCTCTGTCCAAGGCATCTCATAAGAAACTGAGGCTTAAATTATCCGTGACTAATTTAAGACCCAGTGGTAAGAAGCTGCACTGCAATCCTGAAGAAACGGGGTTCTTACCCACCAGCTGCTCTGCAGGAGAAGGATGGGCAGTCTCTTCCTGTGTGATTAACCACCTCTGAAAACCTGCTGGAGAGTCGGCTACGTGTCTGATCTGACTCGACAGCACACGACAACAATTTCCGAAATACTAGACTATTGCTGGAACTCTTGCACTTTTTAGGTAAGAAGTGAACAAGAGATTGAAAGAAGGATGATTGTTGAGGTTTCTTCAATATTCTACATGAGAGATGCTGAGAGCCCAAATTTCAGCCTGTGGAATTTTAAATGAATTAGACAAGAGATGCTTGAAAGAGAGGAGAGAGCACTTGATGTGTGCTTGGATGTGAAGGAGGCAAAAAGGGATGCTGATAAGAGACAGAAGGGAAAGAACAAGAGGCTGTAGCCCAAATGAACAACAGGACTGTGCGTTGTTAACAAAATTAGAATATTCGGAATCAGGAAAGATTTGTGAGGAGGAGGAATGAGTTTTCTTTTCAACATGTTTAAATAAGTCAGACTTCACAGTTACAATAAAAATATCTAAAAAATTCTTCTACTTTCTTTGACCTGGCTCTGGCTCATACTGGCTGAAAGGGGCAAATTAAATCTTCCTTCAAAGGTTTCTAAGGCTGGAAATCTTGAGGCAACAGACAGACTCCTCTTTCTCAGATCAGATATGCTCGAACTGCTGACCCAGTATTTAGCCAATAGTGCTGCTAATATTAGTTTTAAATTAAGAGTCTAAAAGACATTTGTGGGGTGGAGAAGTTACCTGATAAAATTCTATTATGTACAGAGGGATTTTTATTATATTTAGTAGGATGTTCTGCATTACAAATAAAAGTGCACATTTAGAATTTAAAAATTTAGGAAGTTTGGGTCCTGAAGTTATTCACACCCACTTACTAACGCTCATCATGGCCTTATAACCTTGGTAGAGGCAGAACTTCCTGGGCTGAAATGACTCAAGTATCCCAATTCTAAAAACGTTCAAGCAAAGATGTCACTACAGGTTATGATAAATCTGAGAAAACCATGGAATTTCCAGTTGCCTCATATGCCTACAAACGCTGGACCTCAACTAAAGAAAACCAAAAGAAAATGAATGTCTGTCTCTTACATATGGTATTGGCTAAAACTATTGAATCTATTGTGTATTGTTGCAACAAAAAGGAACCCAACTATCTTGTCAAAATATTGCCAGAACATTCCAGGGAATAAGGATGTTTTCCTCTTACATAGTTTGAACATATTATCAGGAGAGAATGGTCTCTGGTAAAATTTTCATTGTTATTAGGTGCTATCAAGTCAAGTATGACTCATACAGTCCCTGTATACTGCAGATCTGAACTCTGTTCTATCTTGTGCCATCCTCACAATCTCTGGCACACTTGAGCCCATCACTGCAGTCATTGTGTCAATCCATCTGGTTAAGGGTCTTCCTCTCTTTTGCTAACTTTCACCTTTCCAAGCATGATGTCCCTCTCCAAGGAACAGCCTCTCCTAGCAACATGCCCAAAGTATGTGAGATGAAGCTTTTATAATCTTTGCTCCAAGGAGCACTCTGGTTACACCTTCTCTAAAACATATTTATTCTTGTGGTAGTCCATGGAATATTCAATATTATTCTCCAACACTGCAAGTCACAGGCATCAATTTTTCTTCTCATCCTTATTCATTGTTTAGCTCTCAGATGCACAGGAAGTCATAAAAAGGCCATGGCCTGAATCAGGCACACCTTAGTCAAATGATTGCTTCGCAATCATTTGAAGAGGTTCCTGCCTACAGACTTTTCTGGTGCAATGCATCTCCTGATCTCCTGACTACTGATAATGAATGTATTGATTGTGGACCCAAGTAAAGTGAAGATTGGTGAAAGAGAAAATAAGGCGTAAAGGGGGGGTATTCTCAATGAAGCGTATTGACAGTGTGGTTGCAACATTTTACCAAAAAATAATAACACTGTGAGAGTGTTTTGTTCTATTGTAGAGAGAGCTGCTGTTTATCAGAACACAGTTCTAATTACTCTGTGACTGACAAAGAAGATCAAGAACCATCTTTTGGGAAAGTGAGGAAGCCTAAATTATTTCTATCCTGAAGTCCTAGGAATCTGTCCATAAACATGCTAAAAAAAGATTATTTCAAAAATATACATGTACTGACCATTTAGCAAGCGCAGGGTCTACCCAGTCCTGTTTTCTGAGCTGGCTCGTTCTCTTGGAGATAGCCTGTGTGAAGTTGTTAGAAACTGTGATTTAGGTAAGGAATCATTGGCCTTAGATCCTAGGGGAACTCTTATTTAAATCAGAAGGACCATCTGGGCTTGGAGTGGGTGATTTGTTTGCAGATGCTAAAAATTGTCTCAGCCGAAGCATTTAGCCTCCCCTGAACCTGAGACTTTCCCCTAGAGAGCACATCAATCCCCAACGCTGTTGCATTGCATTTCCAATTTTGCTTCAACTCTTTATTCCTGCTTCAACTCTTGAAATGTTTCATACATACAAATACACACACATGTAGGTTCATGTGTGAAGCAGTTAAATTCTTGAGGGTGAGTTCTCTTGTTTTAGTTGAAAGTCAGATATAAACTGTTGGTTGGTTTTTATTTCATTCAAAATTGTGTGTAACCTGATTGGATTGACTGGATTCAGCTAACAGTCAGCTGCCAAGCCTAAGGTTTGCAGTCCAAACCCACCAGCTCCTCCCCTGGAGAATGATGGGCAGTTTCCTCCCATGCGGTTTATTGCCTCTGTAAACCCCGAGGAAAGTCACCTATGAGTCAATTCTGATTCAACAGTATATAATAACAACAACTCATGTATATATATAGTCTCTCTCAAGAATAGTTTGTCTCTCTCTTTTATGATAGAATGCTTAGTAATGTTTATTTTTTCATAACATATAGAAATATTAGTGGAGACTATTAACTTCAACTCTAAGAAGTTGTTCATTTTGCCACTGATAATGGTAATAAGTTGGCAATATCATCCTAGCTGTCCCATGAAGACGGTCAGTCCCTGAAGCCATCTACATTTCTACTGAAACCCCTTGAGACTCTACTACCTCCTGTGATGCCAGAAAAAACCATGAATGCATAACGGGTCACCCTCTCTATTTGGTAACAGTCTCTCATAGGAGATATTTGCCAGAGAATCCATTGTTACCACAACCAGAAGTCCCCCACTGTCCGAAAAGGGCTATGGAGGAACCTGGACCTTGCAGCATTCATCAGCTAATATCAGGAAAGAACCTGTTCCCCCATCTTCCTCAGTGCGGTAGAGAAAGACATGTGAGCCTAATTATACAGGACCACCATATGGATCTGATCCACAAGGCCCAGAAATGAGATAAAATAATGCACATCCAACCCATACCACCAAACATAAAGCTGAACTGTAGAACAAAACTTAAAATACAAGGGAGAATGACTTCCTAAAGATAAAGAAGAAACAAACTCCAGATGCCAAAAAGAAAACAAAACAAAAATAACCTTGTTTCTAAATCTAAAAACTTAAGGCTTTTGTCTCAGGCAACTGCTTAGCCAATTAGCATAACATAGTCCACAAAGATAACTTTCTACATCCTGATTTGGTGAATAGCATCTGGAGTCTTAAAGGCTTGCTAGCAACCACCTAAAATATAGCATTTGGTCTATACTCAGATGGAGCAAAAGGGAATGAAGGAAATCAAAGGCTCAAAGAGGAAACTGGAAAAAGAATCCATAGGAATCATAGCCCTTCTACTAACCTGAGATCAGAAAAACTAGATGGTGCCCAGCTACCACTACAGCCTTCTCACCAGGGATGTAAAAGAGGATTCACATTGAGTGGGAGAAAAATACTTGATGACATTTTAAATTCCTAAAAAAAGGTCTACCCTACTGGACACAAAGTGACCAAAGTACCTCTGTGACTATAACCCAAACATAACCTTTGAAATTAGAATTGAAGCTATTTGTGATGGTCAACTTTCAGCCAAAAAATATATTGGTTGATAAAATAAACAATGTAACTTGTAAGTAATATATTTTCTTAGGAGGCAACAGTCAACATTTACCTAAAAGTAAAGGAGAGAAGGAAATGGAGCTAGATGAATGAATACAAAACACACACAATAGAAACAAAGAGAATGGAGGCACTTTGTAACAATGGAACTACTGTCATGGAACAATTTGTAGAAAAGTTGTCAAAGGGGAACTTAATGATCACCAAATGCACAATACAAGACTAATTTTTGAAGCAAAATATACTTCAAAGAAAGTAAAATTTGTTCTTTGTAGTGCATAGTTGTATTTGTTTTGGAAAAAAACAAATAATAAAGTGCCCATCACCAAAATAAACATATCTGAGAGTTCCATCACCTTAAGAAATCCACTTATGCGCCTTTGTACTGAACCATCATCCACTAATCAGTTACATCCCTTATTTTGCATTTGCAGAATGTTACACAAAGGGAATACAAGTCTTGGTCCCTTTGACCTTGACTTTTTTCCTTTAACATAGCACATTTGAGATTCACTTATGCGATAGCCTGTTTCCATTTGACCTTTATTTCTGAAAAGTATTTCATTACCTAGGTTATGAACATCCTACTTAGGAACAATTTCTACTTGCCTTTTAATGTGACATAAATCTGTCCCTACTTTGAAAGAATTCAATCAACTGCTTCTTGCAAAAGATTCTTTAAACACCTTTGCATGCTACATACACATGTAGCTTTTACAATTACATGTAGCTTTTAAATCATGTGAAATGTCTTGACATATAAAACTTTAAGGAAACAGGCTGCCACATATTTCTCTTATGAAGCAGCTAGTGAGTTCAAACTGGAAGGGTCTAATGTTTACCACTGCATCACTAGGGCTTGTTCTTTTATATTAAAATCTATTTTCACTGCCTTTTAATCCGTTCAGACTCACAATGGCATAAGAACTCTGTGTACTTGTTCTGACTTACATATTAAATACTTCTAGACACAGTTAAGGAATAGCTCTCCTAAGCCCAGAGAGTGTCGCTGTATGGGTACACCACTTCTTGCCATTCACCCATGGAAGGATCTTTGAATGCTTTTCAGTTTGCAGCAGTTATAAATAAAATGTCTA
The DNA here is from genome assembly GCF_000299155.1 of Elephantulus edwardii. NCBI lineage: Eukaryota > Metazoa > Chordata > Mammalia > Macroscelidea > Macroscelididae > Elephantulus > Elephantulus edwardii. The sequence goes on from NW_006399772.1 coordinate 25,297,657, forward strand.
TAAATGGTTACATACATATTTCTTTGGGAACACCTGTTTTGATTTCACATGGCTCTATCTACGAATGTGATGTTGGGTCATTTGATAATTGTATGTTTTAGTTTATAAGAAACTGCCAAACTGCTTTCCAAAAGATATCTGTATTTTGCATTCTTGGGAGTAATGCATTATGGTGCCAGCTGTTCCACACCCTTGATAGAACTTCATATTGTCCGGTGTCAGGGAATTTGGCTTCCTTTTTGTGGTGGCACTGTTGTGTTGTTTATTTTAACTTGAGCCAAATAACTGCTTAAATTGCCCTCTGGGTCATACACTTTCTTATTATTGGCTTACCACCATTCTTTGTATCCTTGGGATGCAAGTCTTTAGAGTATATGTGTTCTGCAAATATTTCCTCCATCTCTTGATTACTTTTAATTACCTTTAACTGTGCCTTTTTAAATTGTTTTAATATTACTCTGATTTATTTACAGATTTGATTACATTGTTTTTCACAAAATATCCTTTCCATTTTCTTCACCCCACCCACCCATTGAATAGTGCAACCCTACGATTAAAACCCTACTTCCCCATCCTTACCCCTCTATTTTGACCCTCTCCCCACCTTGGAACCTCATACTCATTCTACAATAATGGTTTTATACAGGTTTAGTCCTTGTGGAACTGAGTTAGTTCACTCAGCATAGTGCTCTCCAGTCCCTCCCAAGTTAGATAGTAATTTACAAAATCATTGCTCCTGCATAATATTCCATTGTATTAATGTACCACAACTTCTCAATCTCTTTGGATTTGGTTGGACATCTGGGCTGTTTCCATGTTCTTGGATGGTGCATAATGCTGCTGTGAACATTGGTGTACAGGTTTCCATTTTATCCTCAGTTCTCATTTTCTTGGGGTATTTTCCAAGCAATGGAATAGCTGGGTCATATGGAATTTCTCTGTTCAACTTTTATGAGGAAGCACGAAACTGCCTCCAGAGAGGTTGTACCATTGTACAATCCCACCAATAATGTAAAAGAGTTCCTATCACCTCATCCTCTTCAACATTTATTACTTGCTGTCCTGGTAAACATTGTCACTGCTCCTGGGGTGAGATGGTACCTCATTGTGGTTTTGATTTGTATCTCTCTCATCACCAGTGATTTGGAACATTTCTTCATGTGTATATTTGCCATTTGAACATCTTCCTCTGTGAAAATTTTTTTCCATGTTTCTTGCCCATTTTGTAATTGGGTTATCAGACTTTTTCTTGTGGAGGCCCAGGAGTAAACTTTCGCATAAACTTTTGTTATGAGACTCTTGTCTGAGATGGTATTGCCAAAAGTTTTTTCCCAGTCAGTAGGTTTTCTTTTCACCATGTTGAAAAAATTTTTTATGAGAGAAGGGATTTAATCTCTAGAACGTAACATTCATCAGTTGTATCTTCTTCAAATTGGTATAAGCATTTAAAAAATCATAACAAGACAAAGAGGGTACAGCCAACACAGTACTAGAAATAACAGAAAATCATGGAAATAAAATTCAGAATATTAACAGTACCTTTTTAAAAATACCTTTTAATAAAAGTTTTCAGATTGTATCATACAACTTCTTTTTCTATTAATGATAGTACTTTCAATGTCATATGTATTAGTTTTCTAATCTAAAATTAATGTTTCTCTCAATTCCTGATGCCACACTCCTCTTCATAGAGTCCAATTTCCTTGATAATTTGCTAAGCATACAGTTTGAATAGGTATGGAGGGAGAGAGAATACAACCCTGATGCACTCCCTTCTCAATTTTAAACCATACAACATTCCCCTGCTCTGTTCACACAACAGCCTCCTTGTCCAGGTATAGTTTCCACATGAGCACAATTAAGGGCTCTGGGACTCCCATTATTCTCCATGTCTACTACAAGTTATGATCCACACAGTCAAATGTCTTTGCATAGTCAATAAATCACAAACAGACATTCTTCTGATAGTCCTTAGTTTTAGCCAGGAAACATCTCACATCAGCAATGATGTCCCTCATGCCACAGACTCTTCCAAATCCTGCTTGAACTTCTGGCTGTTCTCTATCCATGTACTGTTCTAGTTGTATTTGAATGATCCTCCTCAGTGTTTTCCTTAGAAGGAGATTCATCAATACCCTATGTTATACAGATGACATAACATTTTTCGCTAAAAGTGAGGAGGACTTAAAGTACTTGTTGCAGAATGCAGCCTTGGTTATGAATTGCATATCAATGTCAAGAAAACAAAGATTCTTACCACTGGACCAATAGGCAACATCATGATGGATGAAGAGAAGACTGAAACTGTCAACAGCTTCATCTTGCTTGGATCCACAATTAGTACCCTTGGTACCAGCAATCAGAAAATAAGGGGATGAATTGCACTGGGAAAATCTGAAGTTAGCGACTTCTCCAAATAATTGAGCAGTAATTATGTCAGTTTGAGGACTAAGGTGTGTCTGAGTCACGCTATAGTCTTTCTGATCACTTGTTATGCATCTGAGAACAGAACAATGAGTAAGGACAACAGAAGAAGAATTGATGCCTTTGAGCTGTGGTTTTGGAGATGAGCATTGAACATCCCATGGATGGCCAAAAGAGCAAACAATTTTCGTAAAGAAGATGTAGCTTCAGTACTCTTTGGAGGCAAGAATGAGGAGACATAGTTTGGGCATGTTGCTAGGAGAGGCTATTCCTTGGAAAGGGACATGATGCTGGGAAGAGTGGAGGGGCAGCAAAGGAGAAGAAGACCATCAACCAGGTGGATTGACACGGTGACTGCCTCAATGAGCTCTTGCATGTTAGGAAGTGTGAGGCTGATGCAGGATAGAACAGGGTTTAGATCTTTTATTTATAGCATCACAATGAGTCATACTTGATTCAATGAAACCTAACAAGAACAACAAGCAATCCAAAATTAGGAAGATTTTTTTCAGTCTGTCCTTTTACAAGTTTCAATTATATACTACATCTCTGATCTATATTGTGTTAATATGTGTAGACAATGTGATATAGGGATCGAGGATCAGTTTTCAAATTACAGACATTCAACTATTGCAGCACAATTTGTTGAAAAGATTATCACTTCTCCCATAAATTCTCTTTGCTTCTTTGAAGAAAATGGCAGTCATATGTATGGAGATCTGAACCTGAACTTGCTATGCAAATGCATTGATATGTGTCTTTTTTACAACTTCACCGACGTTGTCTTGATTCCTTTAGTTTTATACTATGATTTGTAATCAGACAATGACTTTTCTAACTGATCTTTATCAAGGTCATTTTGCCTATTCTGAATGTTTTGTCTATGTAAATAAGGTTTAGAAAAAACAACTTGCTGATTTCTATGCACAAAAAGATATACTATATTTTTTGCTGAGATGACACGGACTTTATACGGTGACAGAAGTAGTGTTCTTTGATTTTTCTTTATCAATTTTTTTATCGTTTTGAACACAGATTTTATGTATATTTCTAGGTTTATACTTACATTTTTATGTTTATTTGTGCTATTTTATATGTTATTTTTCCTAGTTTTCAACTGCTTAATACTAGAACATATAAATTAAATTAGTTTGAGTCTATTGACTCTGTATCTTCCCACTAAGATAATTAGTGACTTATTAGTTATAGTAGTTTTTATGTCAACTCTCTGACATACTCTATATAAATTATCATTTGCCTATGAATAGATACAATTTTATCCTTTGCTACTGATATATATGCCTTTCTTTCATCATTGTTTTGTGATGACCCCTAGTACAATGTTTAAGAGTGGACAGAACAGACCTTCTCATCTTAGTTTCGAGGCATATTCACTTTTCACAATTAAATATGCCATTAACTGTAGATTTCTTATATTTTTTTTTCCTCTGTTGAAGACATTTCTTACTATTCCTACATTGTTGTGAGTTTTTGGTCATGAGTAAATACTTTTTTTGTATATTTTCTATGCTATGCATTTCTTGAACTTGTCATACAGTTTCCCTCCTTTTGTCTCTTTGACTTTTATTTTCACTTAAAGACTTTATTTTTAGAGGCCAACTTGAATAATAACAAGGTAAGATCTTCATGCCAGAGAGTGAATGGTCTTTACAAAGTTTTACACAAACATATTTTTATTCTGTTTTAAATAACAACCATCCAGCACCATCAGCTATGGATAGTGAAGAGAAAGACATGAAAAATCCTTAAGTTTCTGTAAATTCTAAAGAAGTGCGTGTAAACAGCTGTTATTATATGCTGTCAAGTCACTTGTGACTCATAGAAACCCTATGTACAACAGCTCAGAAGCTTGCCTTACCCTAAGCCAGTCTCACTGACTCTGACACACCTACCCCCGTTTCTCCAGTTACTGTGTCAGTCCATCTCATCCAGGATCTTCCTCTCCTGTGCTGTCCCTCCCTCCTTCTGAGCATAATGTCCTTCTCTAAGGACCAATTCCTGCTGGTTATGTGCCCAAAGTATGTGAGATAGAGTTCCAATTCCTAGCCTCTAAGGAGAAACTTAGTTTTACCCTCTCCAAGACAGGTATGTTTGTTCTCATGGCAGTCCATGGTATGTTCAATACTTTCTCTAGCACCATAACTCAAAGGTATCAATTCTTCTGTCATCCTTAGTCATTGTCCAGCTATCTGATGCATAACAAATAATTGTGAAGACCATGGCATGCATCAAGTGTACCTTAGTCTCAAGACTGACATCGTTGCTACTCAGTACTCTGGAGAGGTCCTTGAGAGCAGATTTTCCCAGTGCAATTTGCCTTCTGATTTCCTGACTGCCGGTGTGAACAGTGTTGATTGTGGATCCAAGCAAGCAGTAATTATTAGCAACCTCAATTTCTTCTCCATCTATCACAATGCTGCCAATTGACCCAGTGGTGAGAATCTTTGTCTTCTTGATGTTGAACTTCAATCCATATTGAAGAACACAGTCCTTGACTTTCTGCAGTAAGTGCTTCAGGTCCCCCTTAGTTTCAGCAATCAAGGTTGTGTCATTTACACATTGCAGGTTGATCATGGGTCTTCCTCCAATCCTGACACCACACTTTTTCTCATAAAGTCCAGTCTCATGAATGATCTATTCCACAGATTGAAAATGTACTGAGACAGGATGCATTCCTGACACCCTCCCCTTCTAATTTTGATACATGTAGTGTTTCCTTGCTCTGTTCTGACAACTGCCTCCAAGTATAGGTTTTATATAAGCACAATCAAGTGTTCTGGGGTTCCTTTTTTCCTCAAGGTTAGCCACAATTTGTTGTGGTCCACAAAGTCAAATGTCTTTGCATAGGCAATAAAACACAGATAGACATTCCTCTGGTACTCTTTGCTTTCAGCTAAGATCCATATGATATTGGTGGTAATGTCTCTAGTGCCATGACCTCTTCTAATTCCAGTATATATTTCTGGTTGTTCTCTGTTGAGGTACTGTTCCAGTTATTTTTGGTTTATCTTCAGCAGGATTTTGCTTGCATGTGATATTTCTGATATTGCTCAATAATTTTCACACTGTCAGGTCACCTTTTTTTTTTTAATAGAAATAAATATGAATCTCTTCATGTGAGTTGGCCAAGTAGCTGTCCTCCAGATTTCTTGGCACAACCTGGTGAGTACATCCAGAGCAGCCTCTCTTTGTTGAAATATGTCAGTTGGTATGATGTCGATTCCTGGGACTTTGGTTTTGGCAACTCTTACAGAGCACCTTGAATGTCCTCCTTGATCACTATTGCCTCTTGATCATATTTTATTTCTTGAAATTCATCTGAGTCATCCAATTATTTTTGGTACAGTGACTCTGTATATTCCTTCCATCTTCTTTTAATGCTTCCTTGATCCTTCAATATCCTGCCCATAGCATCTTTTAAGGATTGCAACTCATGGCTTAAATTTGTTCTTACGTTCTTTCAGCTTAAGAAACGCTGAGTGAATTTGGCCCTTTTGATTTTCCCATTGCAGCTCTTATAAAATAATTACATTCCAAATCCACTAGAGGGTCAGCTATGAGCTTATTCCAACTTGACAGTCCAGGACAACAACAATCCTCTCAAGATCAAAATTTACAATACTCAAAATTAAATATTGCTCTATTATTTGTTATAGTCCTGATGTTGTTCTTAAGTGCTATCAAGTCAGACCCAACTCCTAGCTGACTGTCCAGTGGGTTTTTAGAGGCAGTAAATTGCACAGGAGGAGGTTCCCCATCTTTCTTCTATGGAGTTATAGTCATAGGCTGTATAATATATTCAAACTGATTTCTTTAGAGTGAGTACCACTGAAATCCAACTTCTATAGAAAGAATGACATATTTAGAAATGTCAGCATTTCCAAATAGACCTCAAACTTCATTAGTTTTTAATTTCTGATAACCTACTAAGTAATCATTTAAATGAAAACCAACAGACTGTGAAAGAAAATTGTAAATTGAATTTTCAAAATAAAAGAGCTAATAATGATGTGTCTAATTACCAGATTGACATCATTGCTTATAGTAAAACATATTTGCATCATTTATAAAAAGATCTGAGATAACTAATTATGAATTGTCTTTTGTTTCTAATTCTAAATCAGTTCATACCATGTTTTTAATATTTATATTCTATCCAGGAATAGAAAAACATGTTAGTATGATTTACATCATCTCTCTTTGCACAGTTTATATGGACTCTTACATTAAATGAATCAATAAATGTAAGATTATTTATTGGGGCGTGGGGAAAGGATAAATGTCCCAATATCTGTAATTCTTTTCGTTCCATTTTATTTAAGTTTTATATTTGTATATTTTCATGAAGTTTTCTCTTTTGTCTGATCAATATGATATATATCTTCAGTACCATGTGTGAAACAAGAAGTACTTCATGCTGCTTTTTTCTTTTCTTTTTCCTATGCAAGCTCCTGTGGTATGGTAGGGACTGAGGGTACAAAAGTAAATTAAACACAGTATCTCTATCTCTGTTTTCAGAGTCCTTGTTTTCATTCTAGTAGGCAAATCAGATACATAAATAAAAGTTCAACACTGTAAATTTGCTCAAATAAGGACTATGTTGAATACACTCATATTTTATAGCCATTCTGTTAAAACAGTGATTGCCATCTCTCGTGTACTCACCTGTCTGATGGAGGTGAGACACAGGAAACAATGATAAATTCTTTCTTTGATAAGTCTGTCCTGAGAAGATGGTATTTGATATAAATCTAAACAGTGGAAGAAATAAAAATGGGCATTCAAAGTAGAATGGCATAAGTAAGTGTGCTGCAGTGCTAGATGATGGAATTTCCAAGACACAGCTAATCATGTGGAAAAATTGTTGTAGAAACAAACTACCGATAGCAAGTGCTAATCATAGGGAGCTTTGCTGGCTTAGTGGCAAGGAATCATGCTGCCAAACTGAAGGTATGTGGTTCGAATCCACCAGCTTCTGTTCTGGGGGGGAAAATGGGCCATTTTCTCCTGTGTGATTGACAGCCTCTAAAAACCCACTGGAGGATAAACTATGACAATTGTGAGTTGGTTTTGACTCAATGGCACACAACAATGATATTTGCACACACAGTGGAGATGTAGTCCCTTTTCTAGGAGCTACATTGCTAAACTAAAGACTCTCAGGCAGTTCAAATCCACGAGCAGCTCCTCTGGGGAAAGATGAGCAATCTCTTTTCATGTCATTTGCAGCCTTGGAACCCAAAGGAGATTCTACAGTGATAAGTCTGAGTTTAAATCTTTAGTTTAGATTTATGGATCTGTAGGATAAGGCGTTTAGGGCTCTTGTACATAGGGTCGCTATGAGTCACAAGCAACTCGATGGCACATAACAACAACAACAACAACAGGATAAGAAAATATCTGCTAAAGAAACCCAACTTCATACTAACTACATCAGATACTACCCATTATTCAAACATTTCACTCAAAAGTCTTACCTAGAAACTGTCCCTTAGTACTGTAGCGCCGCCCTGACCAATCTCTTCTCCCTGCAATCCCTTCCAGAAAGTCTTCGCAATAAACATCAGCTAAAAAAACAGCAAAACACTTCAATATTGGACTACAGTATCACTTCAAATGCATACCCCTGCTCACTTAGCTAATTTATAGACCTCCCTGCTCATGTGTGAAGCCAATATGGAATTCTATTCAATGATTTTTGCAATTTGATCAGCCCAAAGAGGTGGGTAAGGGAAACTTGCAAATATAAAACTGTCTAGTGAAGATAAGACCATGTAATTTAGGATCTGTACTAGCAGACAGCATTAGTTATTGCTCCTCCCTATGCACTGAACAAAAGCTATAGAACTCCATACTTGCTGGGAGAATTATGACCTCTACTTCATACCTTTGGTGGTATATATGTACATAATATCTTCATATAAATAGCAATAAGGGGAATTTTTAGGATATTCTCTGTTTATCAAATTTCCCCATTTCTGAAAATTCATGGGTGTTAGACGATAATATTAGGGGGAAAATTGCGTTATAGTGATCACTTAGGTGTTGCAAAATTCCCAATGTGATGATTAATCCTTTTCGGTTTTCCCCTACACTATACCACTGAACTTCAATGGGCATATTACTCTTGTTTCTGCCATCTAAGTCCATCTGAAGGGGCTTCTGTAATCAAGTATCCACAGTAGATGAACAGAGCTCTGTGATTCTCTCTCCTAGATTCAATACCTCCAAGATCCAATAGTGGGAGTAGTTGTAACAATGACAAGCGGAGAAGAATCATGCAGGTAACAGAGTTGAAGATAGTCACGTTAAGCTACAGTAAGAAACTTAGAATGTTTCATAGTCTATCAAACTGTTAGTAGATGATGCTGTAAAATATTATAACCTAAATCAAGCAAGAGAAATGAAACAAAAAAAGCCCCTTTAGAAATGTATTCTTCTTTAAAAAATAAGCACTTCAAATGTCTTGAAGAATGAATATCCAAAATTCAGGAAGACATCCACATAGAACGCTACATAGCTCATCTTTTTTCTTCTCAGTTGTTTCTATGGAAACATTTTTAAAGAAATCTTGAGCCAAGGCAGAGATGATAGAAATAAAGACTCAAATACAGAAGCAGTTTGTGAGAGTAAATATTGCTCTTAGAAATCAATTGCAATGTTTCCCTTTACCCCTGGGACAGAGAACAGGGAGAACTCAACCACTGGGTGATGGATTAGATTATTAAACTAGACAGAAATATTTCAATAGGACACAAAATCTTCTAGAATATAATTATGTAATCTACATATGAATCCTCTGGTTAATAGAAATGGCACAATGTGAGGTTAAAATCAGTCCTATTTCATCATCCATTGCTATGTGTTGTAGAAATTATTTAAATTTCTTTGAATCACTCTCTACATTTACAAAATTAAACCCTACTAGAACCTGGCTTACTATTTTAGGGATTGCTCTGAATTTCAAATATATTCATAGAAGTGGAAACACCTTGCTTAACTCCTCAATATGGAAGTAATCTATGATGAGTGCCCTCATCTAAGGAAAGAAAACCTTGTAATTCCCAAATGTACTATCCATATATGGAAGCCACAGCACTAATCTTTTCAGGACTATATTATTCTCAGTATTGGGTAGATGCTATAAGTTCCATACCTATATGCCATGTATGCAGTCAAAATCTGAATGAATGCTGAGTTTAGTACATAACAACCTATGTTAAGAGAAGCAATATGATGCTATAGAAAGAGTAAAGAATAGTGGTGAGATAAGACTTGGTTTTGAATCTTGATTATTAAATATATTTAACTTTAGTCTCCTCCCCTGTATATCCCAACTCCTCCACACAGAGAACAGAGACAGTGTGAACAAGCTACTGTCATGCGAGACCATGCATATAAGTCCCTGACTGTCATTATAAATATCTGTTGATAAAGAGGCCAAGATGACATTGATAAAGTGAGTTCTGAATCTCAATTATCTCAAAATTAGAAACATAGCCTATTAGACCTTTTGTTCCACCCATGTTTTATTATGGCAAAGTGTGTGTGTGTGTGTGTGTGTGAGAGAGTGTGTGAGAGAGAGAGAGAGAGAGAGAGAGATTGATTAAAAAGAGCAAAGGACAACCTGAGGACAACCATATCGGACTTTTATCAACTTCAGAGGGAACTGTCCCCCTAAAGAGCATCAATAACACAAAACCTATTCCAGTAAGGTCAGACGTGTCTCCCACACTCCTGTACTTCTTTGTGGTCTATAGCTTACAGAATACACAGAACCATATTGGGAAGTCGAAAGGTTGTAATCCAGATTAATAGCAGAATACAGTCAAGACAGCTTCCGAAATGTGCAGGAAGGCATCTCAGCCTTGAGGCTGTAAGGATTCCCAAGTTCTCGCTCCTGCCAATATTAGCTCCCCCCAGTCCACTACACAAGGCCTCATCTCATCTCATCTCATCTCATCTCATCTCATCTCATCTCATCTCATCTCATGTCATCTCCAGTCCAACCACGAGTGCTGCTGCTGCTGCTGTCTCCAAACATGCCCTACATTTTTCTGCTTCTTTTTCATTGGGTTGAGGTGAGGTCTCCTTCCTCTCCTAGTGGTGGGAAGATCTACCTCTGCAATCAAAATGCTTCATTTTATTGGCAAGAGTAGCCAATTCCCTTGTAGATTGTTGAGACGGGCCAGTCCCCTCATGGAATGATACATAGCCAATCTCCTTGTGGAAAAGCCAACATGCCCTGTTTGCACAGTACCACCAATCACATAGGTCAGTCATCCAAATTCTAAAAATGCTGGAAAAGCCATATTGAAAGACAAACTCCATTGACCACCCACTGGCTTTTCTTGCCATTAACTTTCTCATGAAAAATTAACTTTCTCCTTAAATAAAGAGTAGCTATAGTAATGAAAGTGTATAATCAGCAATTTCAATCTTCATGCTTTAATGATCCGCTTTTTAGAAATAAAATTTCTGATTTGCCCATCCCTATCAAACCAGAAAGAAACAAGCATGTTCCTTTCTCTGAAGAATATTCTGTTCTAGTTAAAACTTTTAGGATCTACATACATGAGCAGAGTTTAGTCAAGAACAAACCATCGCATTAAAGCCATCAACATTAGCTCACAGCATGGAACATATCCTTAGGTTCTGGTCAACTCATCTCAAGCCATACAAGGCTAGATTCATATTGGTATCAACCCCAAACTCAGGTTGGTGTGTCATGTGTCAGAATTAGTAAGACTGGCTCAGGACAGGGTAGGATTTCAGAGCTGCTGTGCGTAGGGTCATTATGTGCCACAGGCAATTCAATCAACCTATGACAATTCAACCTATGACAGGTTTGGAAGCAGGAGTGGCATCCACTTCCTAAACAATTAACTTTGATAAACGTCAATAATTGTAGAAGAGTTTCAGGCCTTTTGTTCATAGGGTCGCTATGAGTTGTGCTCAACTCAAAGGCAATCAACCACAACAACAACAACTATCATTATATATAGGCTGCTCCTCCTGCCTCTAAGCATGTCTTACATTTTTCTGCTTCTTTTTCTCTGTTAGGAGGAGGTCTTTTTCTTCTTCTGGTAGGGAAAGAGCTATCTCTGCAGATAAAGGTCTTCAATTTATTGGCAAGACTAACCAATTACTTTGTAGTTTGTTAAGACTTGCTAATCCTCTTGTGGAAATTTTTTTCTATCTATCTATCTATCTATCTATCTATCTATCTATCTATCTATCTATCTATCTATCTATCCATCCATCCAGTTGGAATTTAGTATAACCAACCAGCCAGTTGTCATCAAATTGATTTCATTTCAATTCAAAATTACCCCATATGTGGCCAAGTAGAACTGTGCTCCACAGGGTTTACAGTGAATAATTTGTTCATTTGAGATGTCTGCATGTTAATTCCAGCCACCAACATTGTGGTTAGCTGCTGAGTGCTTAACTGCTTGTGCAACCCCAGGATAGCACAAGATCCACGTGTTTTGTACGTGTTTTGTAATTAGACTCAGATTCAAAAGGTAGCTTTACCAACTGTGTGAACTATTCTTATTAAAGCTCTGTATCCTTGGTTATAAAATGGGAGTGATTTCAAGAGTCCTATGCCTAGTAGAAATTTTAAGATTTAAATTATAGTTCAAAGTTCATGCAAGGCCTGATTTTGCGTATATTTCAAAGTGTCAATGATTTCTATAATTCTGTGGAGGTTGCCTTCATAGTGTGCTCTACCTGTCCTGCTGGTTTGTTGGTCTGTTGTTTTGTTGTTTGGGTTTTTTTTTTTAACTTGCATGTATTTTAAAATTAAAGTGATGTCTCTTATGTTACAGAATCCAATTTATATTCAATGTTCTCATTGACAATTGGAATGGAAACAGGTGCTCCTTATATTCTCTTGTCTTGAATATGCAAAAGTCTGATTTATTTATATGATTATGCTTTCATCATTGTGGAAAACAGACTGAATATTTTTCAGTGCTCTGTTAAGTACAAAACATTACAAGAAAAATATATTTTTTCATGGTACACCATCTTTCCTTTAAAAATAACAAGTAAAACATTTATAAGTGTGATCTCTTTTCCTTTCTCTCTACTTTCAATTTAAGCAAAATATTACTACCTATTATTTACATAAGAAATTTCTGTTACAGAAAACTCCTGACACATCTGCAATTTGCTGAAGATCTTCCACCTAAAAATCAAATAGGTTTCTGTGGAGTCAATTCTGATTTATGGTAATAGCAAAATATTTTTCTCTGTGTGTAGATATATAGATATGTTGTTATGTTTGTTGTTGTTAAGTGCCGCCGAGTCGCAGGTGACTCATAGCAACCCTATGAAGGAGAGTCCTGAATGCTTGGGTGTCTTTTTTCCTCTCTCCAGGTTCATAGAAGCAGGTTATAGGATCTTTTCTGTCATGAAACTCTTGCCAGGCTTTAGTTTAAATGTTTTCATTAGCCATCTAATGCTTGACCCTCTTACTACCAGGGTTCCTTTACAGCAACCTAAAACCTTCTAAAATTGTTGCATACCACATCATCCTCTTCTGTGCTGGGCCATGGAAGATCCATGTTGTTGTTGTTAAGGGCCATCGAGTTGCATGCAACTCATAGTGAGCCTGTAAAGGAGAGTCCTCAATGCTTGGGTGTCTTTCATCCTCTCTCCAGATTCATAGGGTTTCTGGAGGCAAGCTATTACAGAAGTGGATGCCACTCCTGCTTCCAAGCTTGTTTTAATCAGAAAGCTCCACCCCACTCTCTGTCCACATTGGGTGACCAACCATTAATGCATTTGACACATTAGTGTCACAGTGTTCAGCCTCACAGCAACCACAAGTGTCCACGGTACGGAACTTGTACACCAGGGATATACGACCTAGAGGAATGTCTAACAAAAACAGTGAAAGACAGAAGGTCCATAGATTTCTGTAAACAATCTTCCTTAAAAACCAATAGACTAACTCATTGCTGTTGAGTTAGAACCAGCTCATAGCTGACACGTCAGCAGATTTTCAGAGGCTGTAAATCATACAAGTATGATTTATCATCAAGAAGACAAAAATTCTCACCCTGGGCTAATTGGCAGCATCATGATGAATGGAGAAGAGATTGAGGTTGTTAACAATTTCGGCTTGCTTCATTCCACATTCAACACTCTTGACTCCAGAAGTCAGGAAATCAAATACTGCACTGAGGAAGTCTGCTGTCAGAGATTTTTCTAGAATGCTGAGAAGCAATGATGTCAGTCTAGAGACCAAGATGCACTTGACCCAGGTCATGGCCTTAGCAATTAAATGCTATGCATCAGAAAGCTGGGCCATGATTAAGGCTAACAGAAGAAGAATTGATGCTTTTGAGCTGTGGTGCTGGAGTATTGAAGATACTATGGACCATCAGGAGAACAAATAGGTCTGTCTTGGAGAGGATGAAACTAAATTTTCTCTTTGAAGGCAAGAATTTCAAAGCTCCACCTCACATATTTTGGGCATGTGGCCAGGAGGGACCAGTCGTTGGAAAGAATATTATGCTTGGAAGGGTGAAGGGACAGCACAGGAGAGGAAGACCCTGGATGAGACGACTGACACGATAACTGGGACAATGGGATCAGATGTCAGAGTCAAGGATAGAGCAGGGTTCAGAGCTATCGTACAGAGGGTCACTATGAGTTGCAGCTGACTCAACCACACATAACACCAGCAGCAACAACAGATAATATGAGAGGAGATTGTACATCTTTCTTCCACTGAGCAGCTGTGGATATGAACCACCTTCCTTTCGGTTGACCTTACCCAAGAGACCACCAGGGCTTTTTACCTTCTTTGAAAGGTCATGCTCAGTTATCTAAATCCTTTCAAAAATTTAGCTGCTTATTATAGATTTAAAATAACAACATTGTATGTGCCTTCACATTTTAGATAAACACAGAAAATGTACAAATAAGGTGTATAATAGCTTAAAGAGTATCTTCCAACTGTTTGGGATTTATTAGGTAGCAATGTAGTGGAGCAGCTGGTGGACTAAAACCCTTTGCCTTCAGGTTGGCAGTGCAGTTCCTTACAACTAGGCCACCAGAACTGGTAAAGTAGAGAAAATCAGCAAAATAAGAGAAAGATCTTCAACAAGATCCTTTGGAGTCAAACACGAGTGTGAAGCTGATGCAGGATCAGGCCACGTTTCATCCTGTTGCTCAGAGTCATGCCGAGTCAGAATGGTCCCAACGGCACCTAACAACAACGACAATGAAAGCAAAACTTCGCCGCCAAGTATGAGTTCTCCAGGATGGGAAGATGAGCATTTTCTGAACTAAAATGAAAAATGGCGTTTGGTAGCTGCACATTTGGAGTTATAAGAATGCAGCTCCGTGGGTGAAGAGAATAAAAAGGCAGGTTGCATTTGTAATCCTGAAAACACACATTTGTCTACATAACCAAGCAATAAAAACAAGGTGAACAGCGGAGCAGCATCCTCTTAATGTTTCCCTTCAGCATGCAGACATGTATTCTTTTCTAAAAAGCATCCAGCTTCTTCAGAAGGTAGCAGGGTAATGACTACCCAAGGCTCTGAAAGTAATTGTTTCCCCGTGAATAGTGATTGCCTGGCATATCTGGCCTGTACTTATTTCAGGGCAGGGATTGATTTGTGTCTTCTGTGACCTCACTTCTTAAGCACAGTGCAAGGACAAACAGCACAAATGTCACATGAAATCGTATTGAAAATTAAGAATTCCATGTTCCACCTCACTCTGACATTAGAATTTGCATTTTATTAAGATCTCTGGAAAAGTTAAAAAAAAAAACAAAAACAACCAATACTGAAGAAATGTGAAGGACTTGCACATCCTGAATTAGATATTTACTGCACTTCTACAGTAATCAACTCACTGTGAGATGAGCGTAAGAGTTGAGATGTATAGATAAATGGAATCTAATTAATTAAGTGATAAACTCTTAAACGAATTAGTAATTGATCCTTGACAAGCGTATCCGGACAATTTACTGGGGTAAAGAAGAACAGTCTTTCAGGAAATAGCAAAGGGACAGCTGGATATCTTTAGGCAAAAGAATAATATTGAGCCATTTCCTTACATTATATTTTACAAAAGTTAACTTACTTTAGGACAAAGCTGTTAATGTAAAAGCTAAAACCATAAAGTCCTTAGAACCAAATATGGTCTAGATATTAGTGTTTATAGACTTGACACTAGTTTCACAGGTCATGCAATTAAGAGCACTAGTAACAAAAAAAAAAGAAGAGATAGATTCGACTTTGTAACATTTTAAAAAAATTATATTTCAAAGGACACTATGGGAAAAAATGAAAATGCAGCTGAAGGAAAAAGATCTTAAAAAATTAACAACATGAATTTGGTAAGGAGCACGAATCTGGGAAATATAAAGAATGCAACAATATAAAGACAAATTATTGTATTTAAAATGGGCCAAAGATTTGAACAGCTATTTCTCCAAGGAAGATATGAAAATAACCAAGAAGCAAATTGGGAGATGTTCAACATTGCTAGTTATTATTGAAACGCAAATAAAAAGAACAGAGATTGCATCACACTCACCAGGATAGCAAAAAAAAAATAAAAAATAGGGATGAAAGTGATAAATGTTGGTAAGGATATGGAGGAAATTAGAACTGTTGTAATATCTTGCTTGTAGAAATGTAAAGTATTGTAGTTAGTAAAGAAGACAATTTTAGGAGCCCTTGAAAAGCCAAACAGAGATACTCCATGACTCATGAATTCTATTCATATGAGTATACCTAATTGAAAATATTTGTTCATGAAAAACTTATGCAGAAATGTTCACAGCCATAAATTCCCTTGATTGATTAATGAATAACCACAACGTGGTAAATGCATACAAATGTGTACAGGGTATTTTAAGCAGCCCTAAAGGATAGTGGTTCCTAGCGTCACTATGAGTCATCTATAACTCGACGGGGCTTAACAACAACAACAAAAAAGCGTAACGATTTGTTAATACACGCTACAACGTAGAAGGACCTTGAAACATACAAGGTGAAAGCAGTGAGATACTAACGCCACATATTGTATGATCATGTTTACATGCATAAATATCAGAATAAGCAAATACTTAAAGACTTGAAGTAGTAGTTTCCAGAAGTTTAGAAAGAGGTCGAAGGATCTGAACTTGGTCCTGTGCTGTGCCATCCTCATCATCTCCATATACTTGAGCCCCTTGTAGCCATTACTGTGTCAGTCCATCTCATTGAGAGTCTTCCTCTCTTTAGCTGACCCTCTACTTTCCCAAAGTGATCTCCTTTTTCCAAGTGCCTCCAACAATATGTTCAAAGCTTCACCATCCTGCCTTCAGGAAGCACCACAGTTGTCCTTTCTCCAAGCTTGTTTATTCTTTTGTCTGTCCATGGTATATATAGCACTCTTAAACACCACAACTCAAAGGCATCTATTCTTTTGTCATCTTTAGTCATTATCAAACTTTCAGATGCATAGTAGGTGATTGCAAAGACTATGGCTTGACAGATGAACCTTAGACTTTAAGCTGGCATCATTGCCCCTTAACAACTTAGAGAGGTCTTTGCCAGCAGATTTCTCCAAAGCATTCCATCTCAAGGAGGGTCTTACTGTATCATGCGGACCCTCCATCTTCCCAAGTGTGATGGCCTCTTCAAGGACCAACTCCTCCTAACAATATTACACAAATATGTGAGATATGGAGTTTCTATTTACTGTGAAATGATTTGTGGTGAGACAGTAGTTAAAGAGCTTGATTGCTAAATCAAAGGTTAACAATGGTTTGAACCTTTTAGCAGCAATACATGAAGAAGATGTGCCCGTTTGTTTCCATAGGAAACTTCATGGGACAGTTCTACTCTGCTGTATACATTCTATTTGAATTTTCATTTATTTGTGGCACTCTTCTAGAATTGGATAGTGTTGATGACGGTTGCATAACTTTTGTGAATTTCAAAATGGTAATTTTTTAAGTATATGAATTATATTTCAAGTTTTAAAACTAGTGTATTATGTATCTTATAGACATAATAAATGCAATTAAAATTATAAGCAGTTCTCCAAAGGAGCTCTGGTGGCTTAGTGGCAAGAAGCTGTGCTGCAATCCCGAAGGCACATGGTTTAAAACCACCAGATGCTCTGCTGAAGAAGAAGGGACAGTCTCCTTCTGTACCAGTTGGATCCGATTTGATAGCACACAGACACAACAGTTGTCCAAGAATAATGAAGACGTATGTACACACTGAAAAGTGTACACGATTGTTTACAGCAGCTTTATTTCTAATAGCTCAACAATGGCCGTAAGCAAAATGCCCACTAGCTTTGACAAATGGATAAACACAATGTAGCATATTCTTAAAACAGACTATTAGTCAACCATAAAGATGAATAAAGTATTGCTATAGAGTACTAAGTGGAACAACCTTAGAATGATTAAGCCCATCAAAAAGACTACAGAAGAAATACCAATGATAAAAAAATCTATAAAAAGCAGGTTGGTCTTACTTTTTGACAAGAAAATGAATATTAACACTTCATTTTGTTCATTTAATGAGGCAAAATTTAATGTGAAGAGAATGTAAGCAGACATTTTCATATTTGGATACTGGAAGTGCGATTTGACACAACTCTTGAGAAATTAATTTGGCATTGACTTTTAAAAGGCCCTTTCCCTCTGTCCCAATCATTCCACTTCTAGGAGTTAATCACATAAAATACCCACATTTATGTCTGAAGATCATTGTAGAGGGGCCTCAGACCTTTTTTTCAGAGCGTTGCTATGAGTCATGCTCAGGTCAAAGGCAATCAACAACAACCACAACATGCCTAAAGAAGGTATAGACTAGAATTAAAACTTGCCTTTTGGAAACTCTACGAACATAGAGAAATGTTGATAGATGTAGAACAGGGTTCAGATCTTTTGTTCATAGGGTTGCTATGAATTGTGCTCAACTCAGTGGCAGTTGACAACTATATCTATATATATCAGACATTCCTCTAGGTCATATAGCTCTGGTGCACAAGTTGCCGTACAGCGGTAACTTGTGGTTGCTGTGAGGCTGAGCACTGGGACACTAATGTGTCAAATGCATTAATGGCTGGTTACCCAATGTGAACAGAGAGTGGGGTGGAGCTCCCAGATTAAAACTAGCTTGGAAGGAGGAGAGGCATCCACTTCTGTAACAGCTTGCCTCCACAAACCCTATGAACCTGAAGAGAGGATCAAAGACACCCAAGCATTGAGGACTCTCCTTCATAGGGTCACTATGAGTCACATGCAACTCGATGGCCCTTCACAACAACAACATGGACCTTCCGTGGCCCAACACAGAAGAGAAGGATGTTGTATGCAACAATGTTAGAAGGTTTTAGGTTGCTGTGGAGGAACCCTGGTAGTAAGAGGGTCAAGCATTAGATGGCTAATGAAAACGTTTAAACTAAAACCTGGCAAGAGTTTCATGACAGAAAAGATCCTACAACCTGCTTCTGTAAAGATTATGTCCTAGCGATCTCTAGGAGCAAGTTCTCCTCTGACCTATTGGGTTCAAGTCTGGCTCACTCAGGAGCACAACAATAACTAAGAAATTACTGTAGAGATGAGCTTTTACTGGAACGATGGGAGTACGTATTGTAACTTTTGTTTAATTAGAATTGGCACTAGGGACGCATAAGGATCTACGGAAAGAATAGTCCTTGGAAACTCTTGTCTATGCCCAGCAAATCACGGTGAGTTTAGGAAGAAATAGAGAAGATGCAGAGAGCTGGGAGATGCCAATGTAAAGCTGATTTCACTTCGAATTCTTTACAGTGATTTCAAGGTATGATTTTCTTCCAAGGTGAATCGTCTGGTAAAATGACCTTTTTAGGTATCCTTTTAATGATTCTTAAAAGTATCATTAAAGGTTACACAACTCAGGAGTCGTCACAGGGCTTCTCTGGGAAAACTGTTAACAGAGGTCAAAAGCAAAAGTGTTTCTTGTGAATAAATCTTTAACCCACTGTATTGGGACTCTAGAGGTGACACTCAGCACTGACGACTATATGTTGAATTATCTGTCACCAGGAAGTACTCCCTAAACTCTAAGATGTGCTCCCTCCAAAACTGAAGGCAGGGACTGGATTTGATAAGCTTTCCCAATGCACCCTATAGAACAGTTAGCCAATAATTCTCGCCTTCAAGATATGGCTTTTGTGAATTGCGAGCTACTAGTGAGCAGTTAGAGAGCTAATTCACCATGGCTAATGTGTCCCTGAATCTGTACATAAAGGGCTAGTAAACAACTTAGGCTGAGTTTGAACAAGCAACTATATCTGGAAAACATCATAATCTTCTTTTCGAATCCCCTAGGCCCACACACTTTAACTTATAGTTCATGAAATTAAGAGCTAATGGTGCCCTCTGGTTCCATAGCTCTGTCTCCTCACAACACTTTCACTTTTATGTAAAGTAGTGTTTCCCATTAAATAATTAAGAAGAGCAGGAATTCACACAGAACATATTCTGCTAAGGTAGCAAATAAATTATCAAGAAATATGCTAAAAGATAAACCTCCCTTGGCTCTTTTATCACACAGAAGTCATACTTATTCAGTTTATATGGCTTTAATATTTTTTAAATATTAATTTTCCCCAGTTGTGTGGAATAATCTGATTGTTCACTGCTTGCACATACTGAGATCCTATGCATTCATAATTCAATGTCAAACCATAAGTCTAAAAATACATGCATTTAAACTATGGAGATCGATTCTAAAAGAATAAGACCCGCCTTGGTGCATATTCAGTGGTTTCTGCTTATTGTGCCATATAATTTTTCAGTCTACCAAGAGATATCATACATTTGTAAATACAAACATCACATATATCTCATTCATGTACCTCTTTAGGCAGCTGAAGGATGGTGTGAGAATTGAATATTTCTTAATTAATTGGAACCAAGGTTGCATTTATTCTCACACCATTTTTCTCCCACCATAAATTAAATTGTAAAAGAAAATAAGTTCCAAATGAACTACTCTTTCCAAAATTGCACATAACAAACCTCTGAGAGGCACAAAGGTAGCTGCGAGTGTGGGGTGAGGTATCCAGTCACATATGTGGTGATAAATGAGATCGTGAGTTTAATTTTCTATTTCTTTTTGCTGTTGTGATCTGGGATGAGGGAAAGTCTACTAGTTATTACACAGCGATTCAAAAACCCAGCTCACTACAGAAACTTCACAAGCCTCACTCTCTGGCTGTCCGGACTGGTGAACTAAAGTCTCCCGAGGAAAGATTGTAATATTACAGAATTAAAGACAATTAGTAATTCAGTATTTGCTCCCTTTTTGCCCCTAAATTGAACAAATATAGACTCCTTAAATTATTCCTTGTATAATATTATTGTGAAGACTCATCTCTGATATGTGGAGGAAATTCCAAGACCTATTTTTTGCCTTAATTTCCTGCATATAGCCATTTTGCTGTTATCAGGAGTAGGATTTTAGTCCTCCAGATTTTATTTTTTCTTTTCCACTTATTTTTAAAATACATTACACTACAAAAATGCTATACTTATTAAGTTATCATGTCCCATCGTTTCTTTCCTTCATTCCCTGGTAACCTAATGGTAAGGAGTTGTGCTGCCAGCCCAAAGACGTGTGATTTCAACTTACCAGTGGCTCTGAAGGAGAAAGATGGGCAATCTCCTTTCATGCAATTTACTGCTTCTGAAGTCAAAGGAAGGTCAGCTATTAGCAAGTTCCCACTCGACAGTGACTAACAACATCAACATGTGTTTTCCTGTTAGACATTCTCATGGAAGAAGACTCATTCAGTATTATTTATTTGTATCTGTCTTCTTTCATTAGTGTACTTGATTCAAGTTTCATCCACCTTACAACATGAATTTGAACTTAGTTTTTCTTATGGAAATTACATTTTAAAAATATATTTTGTATATCCCTTCATCTACTGATTTACATTTAAATGCTTACCTCTGAATGACTTTCCAGCTTCTGGTGATTGTGACTAATACCTAAAACCTTGCTGTGGAAAGATCTGCTTGAGTTTTAAAACAAGTTTTTGTTGAAAATTAGGAGTGAAATTGCTAGGTCATAAGATAATTCTCAATCATTTAGGATTCAAGGCCTCAAACCTGTTTGTGACATGGTCTTTAAATTCAGGATGTCAGACTTTGTTTTTTGTAGATTTGGTTTGATTTTTCTTTAGCTTCAGTTTGAATATACAAGTAAGTAATTGATGGACCCTTCAGCTATCAGCACCTGGCCTAGTTTTCACAACTGATATTAAGCATCTCCAGTGATTTCTTCCTCCTCCACAGATGTAATCAATCTCATTCCTGTGGAGACCATCAGGTAAGGTCCATGTGTTCAGATGTCTTTTGTGTTTCTTAGAAAAGGTATTTGCAATAAATAAATCATTGATTTTATAGCATTCTATAATTCTTTCTCAAGCCTCATTTCTTCACCAACTCCATATTTCCTAATTACTGATCCTTCTTTGCATCTTTTGCGTTCTAGTTACCCGTTATTACTAATGAATCTTGGTTGTATGTTCAATCAATTTGTGATTGCAGCAGTTGGTCGAAGTCATCTATTTCCTCCTCTTTGGATCTGGTTTTTGGTGCATAAATTTGAATGAAGGTGGTATTAACAGGGTTTTTGGTATGTGTATGGATATCATTCTATCACTTACAACATTGTATTTCAAGATGAATCTAGAAGTGAACTTTTTAACTATGAATGCAACCCCATTTTTCTCACCATTTCTTTTTCAGCATATGAATGTCTTATTCAGACTGTCCCATACCAATCCATTTCATTTCATTTCACCAATGCCCCTAGTGTGTCAATATTTACGGGTTCCATTTCTTAACAATTTATCTATATTCATACTTCTCACATTCCACATTCCAGTCACTAATGTCTGTTTACAACTGTTCCTCCTCCTTTGTGATTCCCAATATGAAAGCTAAGCCTCTGGTGCCATATATCTGCTAATCTAATTTAAGTGTACTATGTTGTACATAAGGTTTTCAAAGGCTGTTATTTTGGAAGTAGATGGCCAGTCTTTCTCCTACATCTCCTAGTTTGTTTTAATAGGGCTGCTCAGCTGCTGTAGATCAATATTTTACAGACAAGCATTTTACCCAAAAGAGCTGTTAAGAGTACGCAGGTGTTGGTCCTGGGACCCACTCCTTTCGTATACATGTTGTGTTTCCACCCTCAGCATCAGAGAGCTGAACAATGACTAAGGAACATAGAGGAGAAGAATTGATGCCTTTGACTTGTGGTTCTGGAGAAGAGTATTGAACATATACCATGGACTGCAGAGAGAATAAACAGGTATGTCCTGGAGAGGGTGAAACCAGGCTACTCCTTGGAGGCAAGAACTTTTAAGCTTGATCTCACATACTTTGAGCATGTTTCCAAGAGTGACTAGTCCTTAAAGAAGGAAATCATGCATGGAAGGGTAGAGTGAGAGCGCAAGAGAGGAAGACCCCGAATGAGATGGATTGACTCAGTTACTGGGATAATGGAGATAGGTGTGTCAGAGACAATGAAATTGGCTCAAGATAGAGCAGGATTCAGAGGTGTGGTAGGAGTTGCAAGTGACTTGAGGACACACAACAACAGTAAGATAATTCTGTATTTAACTTTTGGAAGAATTACCAGTTTACCACATGGCTGCACCATTTTACATTCCCATCAGCAATAGATGATAGTCTGATTTCTCCACATCTTTTTCTATATATGTTATTTTCCATTTCTCTCATAATAATAATTCTAATAGGTACGTAGTGGTAAGTCATTGTGTTTTGAATTTTAATTTTTCTGGTGATAAATATCTTCATGTTCTAATGGACCACTTTTACCTCTTCTTTCTATAAATGTCTATTCAAGTCCTCTTTTTAAATTTTTTTTAAAACTTTATCCTGGTTTACTTGCAAATTCCATATACACTGTTTTTCACTGATCTTTCCCATTTCCTCAATCCACTCACCCCTTTCTCCACACATCAAATTGTGAGACACGATGACTACAACCCCCAACCATCTTCACCCTGTGTTCCCACCCTTCCCCCCCCTTAAATCTTCATGCATGTTTTACTTATTATTTATTTCTGCAGTAATATAAAGTATTTATCCTTATGGGACTGAGTTAATTCACTTAACATAATGCTCTCTAGTCCCTCCCAAGTTAAGTAGTGATTTCCAAAATCATTGTTCTTATGGGCTGTGTAGTATTCCATTGTGTGTACCATAATTTCTCAATCTATTCAATTGTGGTTGGACATTTGGGCTGTGTCCATGTTCTTGTGATGGCGAACACTGCTATGAACATTGGTGTACAAGTTTCTGTATGTGCTTCAGTTCTCCTTTTCTCGGGATATATTCTAAGCAGTGGAATGGCTGGGTCATATGCAATTTCTATGTTTAGCTTTGCAAGGAGATGCCAAACTGTCTTACAGAGTGGTTGTACCGTGTTACAATCCCACCAACGGTGTATAAGAGTTCCTATCTGTGCACATGCTCTCCAACATACTTCCTGTCCTGTTAAACTTTGCCACTGCTACTGGGGTGAGATGGTATTTAATTGTGGTTTTGATTTGCATCTCTCTTATTGCCAGTGATTTTGAGCATTTCTTCACGTATCTGTTACCCATCCAGATATCTTCCTCTGTGATAATTCTTTCCATGTCTTTTGCCCAATTTTTTGAAGTGACGTTGGATGTCTTTTGAAGAGCAGTAGCAATCCTTTATATCTCCATGTTTCCTGATTGATAAAATTATAAAAAAGGATTCCTATTTCCCTAAAAAGACATTTACCAAAGTTTAATGCCCATCTGAAAGTTTAGTATGTGTACATTTTAGCTATCTTTTTGCTCAAGGTTTACCAATTATTTTGAGGGTGGGAAATAAAGAAATATATAAATATATTCCTATTGTTGTTAAGATCTATGACATTATTTTTATTTTAACTTTTTTTGTATATCATTGTCTAAAAGAAAAGCATGCTCACCCTTCACTGGAATAATATTAAATATTAAACTCTGAGTTCAGTGCCTTGAACACTGGGCATACAGAGATCCAGCAGGTAATCCTTTTGAGATTTGCTTGGTCTGACCTCAGCTCCCCTCCAGGTATAATCAAGTCAACGGAACTAAAAATCCACATCACCTAGCTTTATTTGCAGTTGCACACACTACTATTTCATTCAATTCCTTTGCCAGCAACAATCTTCACTTTGTCTAACAACACTCCTCCCCATGCACACCTCTTCTCCACTTTCATTTTGTTTTCTAGCTACACACAATTAAAATGCAGTGGATTTAAATTCCACTTGTTAACATGCTGCTTACCAGGAGACTTCAACTTCACACAATAAATATGGAGCAAACATTTCTGTATTAGTATTTTTTTAATGTTTTAGAATTATAAACACCATTTTGTATTAAAACAAACAGGGATCACTTACAGAGTAAAAGGAAACATCTGCATAATGTCTAAGATAAGATAGGAGACTTCAAAGGCATTTCCAGGAGGTGCTATTATCATATTTTTACTATCAGAAAACATCGCGGAAAAGTTTGGGAAGCATCATCCTTTTCTGTATTGTACCTTGAGAATTTGTTTTCAAACAAAATGCAGTAATAGCCCACATGTGTTTATCATAGACACAATTTAAAATAAGTAAGATATGCAAAGGAGCCCTCACATGCAATGGATTAAGAGTTGTGCTGTAAACAGAAAGGTTAACAGTTCAAACTCACCAACTGCTTCTCTCGGGAGATGTATGAGATCCTTTACTCCTGTGGGGGGGCGAAGGGGCCAGGAATGATAGCCTCTGAAATTATGGGGCAGTGCTTTTCTGAGTCAGAGTTGACTTGAAAGCAGTGAATTTGGTTTGGTTTGGAGGATCAAGATGATCTAGTTCACCTTCAGGTACAGAAAATTGTGTCTCTGAAGACCTGGGTGGGATCCGTTACATCAGGATATTTCACGTACAGCTCATGACGTTCACTTGTGGTGCTGCTATACCAACTACACCCTCCTTCTATTTAGAATGGCTTGCTTTTCTATGTTTATGCTTCAGAAATACTTAAGTGGAGGAGGACTTACCGCAGTTACCAGTGCTAGAAAACATGTTTGCCATTCATTGGTAGATCTCCATTATAGCATGGGTTCAAGATCACCTATGAACAGAATCTTGAGTAGAAGTTTGTAAACTCTATTAGAAGTGGCTCAGAAACTTCTTCTTAGTAAACATAATAGATAATGTCTAAATGGTTCCCTAACATGAGTAAAAAGACTCTGAGTACCAAGGAAAAACAAGAAATATTTTCCACCACGATAATATACTCATTTTCTAACATCAAAACCCTAGGTTTTACACTCATAACAGTTTCCCAAAGTCCATCCTCATTTGAATGTTAATATTTTAAACATCAATATTTTAAGTCTACAACTAAACATTTTAGCAGAGAACTCAAATTCAAATCACCCACTGTGAGCTTCTACGTATTCAGATTATAATTGATGTTAGCCACCTCCTATTTTTAAAGTGATTTTTTAAAGATTCCTATAAAATTTAAGAACAAAAATTCATCCTTTGACTGAAGATTGACTTTTGTTGTCTATTGTAACAAGCAATTTAGTCTCGAATTACTGTTCTGAGTAAAAACTTCTATTTTGTTAGAATTCATAACCTACACCTTGTTGTAGAAGTTCACAGGCATCTTATGAATTTTAGGAGTTACACCTAGATCTAGAGAAATCTGGCTTTTGTGAAAATTGTTTTCATGGTAAAGAATTCCATCCCTCCACCACCTGAGCCCTTTTGTCATAATCAGTATACCATGGGGGACTGTGCACATTTATGTATGGGCTGTAACAACCAGAAATTAATCAGATAGGAACAGAAACCCTAGCGCTAACATGTGAACATTCAAGGCAGTGCACTTGAGGGTACTATGACGTACCACGTACCTGTCTAACACGGAGAATTCCAAGCTGTATAAGGGGTGGCAGGTTCCTACGCTACACAATTTGAACCTACCAAATTGAGCAGCGTTTCCTGTTCCATCATGAGACTTATAAAAGACTTGTTGGCTAAGGAAGGTGTTACCTTCATTTCATGGTCAATTTAAATCACTTTCTGCTTTTCTGATTCTAACCAAGATTTTGAAATCCAGTTCACCCTTGACTTCTTCCATTCGGCCTGCAGCTGACTCCGAAGGCTGTCAGGGGAGTCTTCCTTACCTTTATCTTCTCAAAGAAAAATAAAGTATATTCTAAGGAAATCTTTTGTTGAGAGAGGAAGGAAGCATTTACTCAGTTGCACAGGCTTAATAAACAAAATCTGGTCCACATTCCTATATTAATACACCACTTGCCACTTGCTAAATTAATAATCTAAAGGAAAATTATCTTTACTCATTAAACATCTTTTTCCTCAACTAGAATATTAGGATAGTCTCTACTTAAGAGGGTTTTTTTGAGTTTTAAATAACACATGTATAACCTACATAAAATATTATATAATTTAGCTTTTAGTAAGAATCAGGTGGAAATAGACTCTTCTTACCTAATTACCTGGACTTAACAAAATACTCACACTCATCCGTGTACTTTATGTCAAGAACTTTTCATTGAGACCAGTCATTTTATCCCAGACTGCAGATCATAACACACTGATGAATGATCAAAATATATTTCTGGTGTTGTTGCTATTGTTGTTAGGTGTGGTTGAGGCTGTATAATTCATAGCAACCTATGAACAATAGAGTGAACACTTACGCTGTACCATGTCATCTTCACGATCTCCCCCACTCTCAAGCTACAGACACTTTATCAACCATGCCAATAACGTTCATCCTCATCCACTGACAATTTACTTTTTGTTGTTGTTATGCACTGTGGTGTTTACTATGACTCCTAGAAACCTTATGAACAATGGCTCTGAACCTTGCCCTATCCTGACGCAGGCCCAGCATCTCTGACACAATCAATCCCATTGCCATAGTCACTGGGTCAAACCATCTTAACCAGAGTCTTCCTAACCCTCTACACTTCCAAGCATGACATTATCCTCCAAGGAATGATCTCTCCTGGCCTAAAATATGTGAAATGAAGCTCCAAAATCTTTGCCTCCAAGGAACAACATGGTTTCACCTTCTCCATGGCAGACATCTTTGTTCTCTTGGCACTCCATGATATTTTCAATACTCTTCTCTAGAACCATAACTCAAAGGCATAAATTCTTTTCCTGTCATCCTTAATCTTTGTCCAGCTCTCAGAGGCACAGCAAATGATTGAGAAACCGTGGTCTGTATCAGGTGCTCCTTAGCCTCTGCACTGATATTATTGTTCTTTAGTATGATGGAGAGGTCTTTGACAGCAGATTTTTCCAAATGCAATTTATCTTTTGATTTCCTAGCTGCTGGAGCCAAGAATGTTGACATTTATTGTTTAGAATGTATTCATTTATTTTCTACATTTTACTCATTTTGTTGTTGTTGAGAATACACAGTAATAAAAATACGTTAATTCAACAGATTCTACATATGTCATTTGGTAACATTGAGGAGCTATTCATTTTGTTATGGTGGTAGATTTCTTTTTGTTGTTGTAGATACATTGATTTTTCCCAGTTGACAGGTTTTTATAGATGTACATTTTGATGACAGCACTTGCAATAATCAGCTGTGGAGTCCTACCCTTAATCACTGCCATTTTCCATCAATTTTTCTTTTTTTCTCCTACCACTGGTAACCATTAATAAACATTTTAATAAAGAGAATAGAATAGAAAATAGAATGCAACTTAAATGTCAATTAGTTAGGTTAAGAATAGGTTAAAACTTTGTAAAATTTTATATGTTATATACATGTGTGTGTGTGCACATGTATGTATGAAATAGATTAGAACATGATATAATGTGGTCATATTTGAAATTCCTTCAATCTCTAATGCTAATTATCTCTTAAACCTTCCCAATTTTGCTCCACTCTGTTTGATTTCCTAAACTCTGAATGCACATATCTTGGGTTTATGTTCATACAAATAAGGATTAACTAATTCAAGTGCCAGATTTCAGCCCCAAATAGGAGACCAAATTGCATCATCTCACACCCGTTAGCCAGTCAACATTCCACCCTAATCCTCACCAGAACCAGCAAACAAATTTCTGTAGAATCCAGCTTCTGCAGGAAACTTCCAAACTGGTGAGGATTAGGATGGAATGTTGTCTTGCTAATGGGTGTGAGATACTGTGATTTGGCCTCCTTTTTACAAACACATTTGGTCAGCAGTTTGGGGCTGGAATCCACCTGCAATAGCAGGATTCCACAGAGACTTGTTTGCTGGTTCTGGTGAGGATTAGGGTAGAATGTTGACTCACTCATGGGTGTGGGATGTTTTTGTTTAAATATTTTTCTAAGTGGTATAGCACTGGTCTGTCCATTTGCTGTACAGAGGTAACTCATGGTTGCTGTGATGCTAAACACTGTGACACGGATGTGTCAAATGTGATAATGGTTACCCAAGGTGGACTGTGTTTGGTGGAGCTCCTGTTTAAAACAAGCTTGGAAGCAGAAATGATATCCACTTCTGAAATGGCTTGACTCCAGAAACTCTATGAACATGGAGAAACAATGAAAGTTATACAAGTGTTTAGGTCTTTTGTTCATAGGTTCACTATGAATTGTCTATGACTTGACAGCACTTAATATCAAGTGGTCACACTACTCATTGTGTATTAACTCCAACATAAAATAAATGTCACATTCAGAAGACAAGATCTATGCATACAAATTCAAGCTGTGTCATATGTATGTTATATGCCAGAGGTGAGCTGTCACACTGTGCTAAGACTATGACCTGGAGAGTGTTGTACACGAAACAAGAATAGCAAAGTACTTCCAGTAATTGAATTATCTGGATAACATCCAAACACTCGTTCTATGTCATCTTCCACTACAGTGTGATATCCTGTTGCGAAATGATAATGAAATGCAGTTGCTTTAAGCCAATTTCTGTACATGCTTAACTAGAATCCAGAGTCTAAATATGAGACAAGTAAATATTGTGTATGTACACTTATGCTTATATTGAAAATAGTTTGCTTCATATCTAGATACCAAAGATTAAGTTCAAAAAATTCTAGAATATTTGTAGATGACGTGGGCACTATCCTAATTAATCCAATGACACTCATCCCCAAAAAATGCCTTTCCAAGAAGGATAGTTGCTTACTGAAACTCTAATCTTAATTTTAGCTTCATTAATGCTGATACCAAATTATAAATAAATATTATTTATTATAGATTTTTCCATTCATTATCACGTTAGCATTTAGTGTTTTTATAGACCATCATTGATTTACAAAGACAAGACAAAATTTTTAAGAGAAAATGCAAGCTTTCATTGTCTTCCACTTGGAAGATAATTTTCCTAATTATCACATTAGTGATTGATTTACATTAAACTAAAAGGCTTTTTAAATTACAGCTTAATTTAGTGTAAATTAACTTCATTCAGCACATTTTGCTGTGTTTCAGGCAAGACACATCAGTTTAAAGAAATAAATGCATGTACAAATGACTTCTTGATGTCCTAGGTTCTCACATATGAGATCACCCCAGAAATGGAAAATAGCTATTTACTTACTTTTTTATCCATATGAAGTTTACATGTTACCTCACTGGTAAATTTATCTCACATATTTGTTGAGTCTTAATGAAGAATGAAATCTTTAACCTTTGTTCAAAAATGAAAACATGACTACACTCTTTTCTCTAACTTTATCTAGTCTTTCAAGAAAGGATGGATGGACACTTAATGTGGTTAAATAATTTTTTTTTTATGCAGATGACACAATTTTATTTATTTTTTTTTTTTAATTTAGGTTGTTTATTTTTCATTTCAATGAACATCTACAGAGATTTTGGGATTCCATTCATTCTTTGTTGCACCCTTCTCCCCGCACAAACCCTTCTCCCCTCCCCCCCATTTGCTAAAGCAAAAGAAAAACTCCCTCATTGGTACACAATCCCCCCCCGCACCTCCCCAAACCCCACCCCCTAGCCCCAAATATAATCCACTCTACAACCCTCATTGCATACTCCTACGATAAATAATTTTTAAACCCTTGAAACATAAATATTCAAGATTTCTGATTTTATATATTGTCTGGATAGTGGAAATGCAGCAGCCAGCTGTCCATGCATGATTACAAAACCAGATAACCAACAACTGGTATAATAAATAGCGTTTGTGTGCACGCAAATATAGGAAATAGAATTTACTGTTATGAAATAGAATTTGTAACAATGGTAACAGAAAGTAAACAAACAGAATAGGGTCGTATGACGTGGTTCCTTAAAGACCATTAGCCTGGCAACCAGGAAGCCTCAATTGTGTTGTTCCTATTGTCATCACTATTTTGGGGTTGTGGTCATCTTTTCAGAATTAGATCTTAGATCATGAATTTTGTGAAACACAAATACAAAAGCAAAATTTACTCTTGTCTTCCTCGGAATAATAAGTGGGGAAAGAAGATGATAAAAGGGATGAGTTCTGAAAAGAATACAATCAAGTAGTTTTTATATTTTGTGACACTGCCATTTAGAAAATATTAGTATCCTTATCCTAAAATGAGACCTATGGTGGCCGAGTGAGTAAGGGGTCGTACTGTCATCTAAAAAGCAGGTGATTGAATTCACGATCTACTCCAAGGGAGAAAAATGGGTAAATGTGATATATAGTATCTGAAAACCTGCTGGATGATTAGCTCCGAGTCAGTTCTGACTTGAAGGCAATGAATTGACTTTTAAGTCTCCTAAAATGACCAATAAAATTAATTTCAAAATTGAACATTTCTAAAGTTGACCATGACTAAAGCTGGTAGGCGAATTGATATCTTTGGGCTGTGGTGCTGGAGAAGAGTATTGAATATATATTATGGCTGCTAGGATAACAAACAGGTTTGTCCTGGAGAGGGTAAAGCCTGACTACTCCTTCGAGGCAAGGATTCTGAAGCTCTATCTCACATATTTTTGGGTATGTTATGAGGAAGGACCAGTGCTTGGAAAGGGACATCTGGTTTGAGAGGGTAGAAGGACAATGCAAGAGAGGAATACCCTGAATGAGAAGGATTGATTCAGTGACTAGGCTAATGAGCGTAGATGTCTGAGAGACACATGAGGTTGGCTCAAGATAGAGCAGGGTTCAGAGCTGTTGTGCATAGGTTTGCATTAAGTTGCAAGTGACTTGACAGCACATAACAAAAATAGCAACATCCAAATGTATGGAAAAAAATATGTTTCTATTCTCACATATGATTCTTGAGAATAATTTTAGAGAGAGAACAAGTCTAGTAAATAATGAGTGTCATTAGTTATTCACTTAAATATTGACATTCATCCTGCCCTATGAAAAACTGGCAGAGTTCTGCTAGAGGCACTATGAAGCCACTTTCCATTCCTTTACAAACTCATAACACCCAATCCAAGAGAGAAGGTCATTTGACATTCAGTAAATGATGAGTGTGGGGATTGTAGTCATTGTTGTTCACGTCTATATTTCTAGCACACCATCTGGTATGTGGAAGGAATTCAGTTAATAGATAGTGAATAAGTGAAAGAAAATAACTGAGGCCGAGGAATGCTAATAAGAATTAAAATTGGTTGTGACTTTAATATTGAGAAACAAAGATTACTTCCAGGCATTTTCCCTTCTCTAAAACACTATGACAAAGGATGAGAATTTTGAAGAACATCAAGTCAACTTTCATCAAAGTTGTATTGTCTATAAAGTGAAGTAGATTCATAGTTTTAAGAATTAAGCTCTTCAATGATGAGGGAAAGAAAAGAATCTGATATGCTAGGGTGCAAGGACCTTGATCTAAATGAATTAAATGGCATTGGACAAGTAAGAAATGTAGAGTACAAAACCTGGGACCTGAAAAACTCAGCCTTATTGTAAACTGGTGTCATGTGTTGATGCACCAGAGGTCACACATAGCTGACTCTTCAGCCGGTTTTCAGAAGCTTTAAACCTCATGGGAGAAGATTACCCATCTTTCGCTCTTGGAGTTGCTGGTGAATTCAAACTGCCTCAATTTGGGTTTACAGTGAAACTCCTTATCCTCACCCATTTTTTTTAAACATACTCTTGTAAGATAACATGTCACTATAGTTCTTCTCACTCAAATGTATCCTTGCAATACCATAACCTGCCATTTAGGTTTTATTAAACATATTGGAGAATGAGGTCCTATTTCTGTGACACCCTCTGTGGATGATACACCAATCAGGAGGCATTTCCAACCAGAGGTTTCCAAGGACAAGTCAGTGTACATTAAAGGCTTTGATAAATGTTTCATGTTATCAGAAGGGAAATGTTACTGTGGAAGGGAAAATGAAATATTATCAACAGTCTAGTCAACTTTTCATTAAAGTATGTTTCCAAATTTAGGATATGGTCTTTATCACACATATGTTTCTTTGTAAAGTCACAGTAATGATTTTTTTCTAACAAAAATTAAAATTGGCAAATTTTGTCAAGTACAAGTAATTCCCTATATGTAGACAGTCAGCAATAGAAAAACACACATTTGGAGACAGAGTGAAAAGAAGAAAACACAAAACTTTGCGTGGCTTGCTGCAAAAAGAAAACAAGATGAAAGGAGTGAATTTCAATACTTCCTTTTACAGCTGCTGGTAACTGATGAAGGCATAAAGCCTAGGAGGGCTGTGAATGGGGTTCCTTCCCTCTTTGTTCCTCTTTGCTGAAAGAGTCCAGCTCCCCTGATACTTTTGTGAAGAAATGCATTCAACTACACTCACACAAAAAAAACAAAAAAGGAAGAAGAAGGGATGTCTTTTTTCCTCCCCGGAATGAAGTTGGCCTTTTTTTAAAAAAAGCTCCATCTTCTTCCCACACCCCATTAATTCATCTTGGCATAACCAAGTTGTGATGGAAAATCTTATAATGGGCTACATACATTGTACTACATTATAAATGAAAGAAGAATGCCACTAATTTTAAAATAAATGAGCCTGTGATTAAGCAAATGGTGCCTGGTTATACATTTTGTTATTCCAGGATACAACCTGGAATTGATGTCTCTGAGTTTGTTTTAAAAGAACTGAACATATGTTAAACCTCTCTAGGAGAATGGCTTAATTATTAAGTCACCCACTTCAAAGTTTAAAGATGCATGAAGACTAATCTACTGGCATTTACAGGCTTTTTTTTTTAAGATTGAAAGGGTGACACTACTTTAAAATAGATAAGCAGAGTTCCCTGTCCCTGATGGGACTAGTGTTGTTGTTGTTGTTGTTATGTGCCGACACATCGCTCGCGACTCTTAGCAACCCTATGCACAACAGTACTAAACTCCGCTCTGTCCTGTGCCAACCGTACTGTCTCTGACACTCCCATCCCAATTATTCCAATCACTGAATCAATCCACCTCATAGAGGGCCTTCCCCTCCTGCACC